>NW_027210930.1:0-110000 GCF_029030835.1 Brachyistius frenatus
CAAAATTACAATTGAAACCAGAAGTTTACATACACTGTGCAAAAAGACACATAACACTTTTTTTTCTCACTGTCTGAAGTTAAATCAGACTAAACCTCTCCTGTTTCAGGTCTGTTAGGATTACCAAAATTATTTAACTTTTGCAAAATGTCACAATAATGAGAAAGAGAATATTTTAGAGAATTTTTCATTACTTTCTTCAGGGTCAAAAGTTTACATACAGTTCCTTAGTATTTAGTAGCATTGCCTTTGAACTGCATGACTTGGGTCAAACGTTCTGGGTATCCTTCCACAAGCTTCTTACAGTACTCTGCTGGAATTCTGGCCCATTCCTCCGGACAGAACTGGTGTAACTGAGGCAGGTTTGTTGGCCGCCTCGCTCGCACACGCCTTTTCAGATCTGCCCACAAATTTTCGATGGGATTCAGGTCAGGGCTTTGTGATGGCCACTCCAAGACATTGACTTTGTTGTCCTCCAGCCACTTTTTAACTATTTTGGCAGTATGCTTAGGGTCATTGTCCATTTGGAAGACCCATTTGCCCCCAAGTTTTAGCTTCCTGGCTGATGTCCTGAGATGTTGCCTTAATATTTCCAGGTAATGTTTTTTCTTTATGATGCTGTCTATTTTATGAAGAGCTCCAGTTCCTGCTGCAGCAAAACAGCCCCACAACATGATGCTGCCACCTGCATGCTTCACAGTTGGGATGGTGTTTTCAGGTCTACAAGCTTCCCCCTTTTTCCTCCAAATGTAACGGTGGTCATTATGGCCAAACAGCTCCACTTTAGTTTCATCAGACCACAGGACATGTCTCCAGAAGTTAAGGTCTTTGTCTTGGTGTCTTTTTGCAAACTGTAATCTGGCTTTTTTATGTTTCTTTAGGAGTAATGGCTTCCTTCTTGCTGATTAGCCTTTCAGCCCATGTCGGTGCAGGACTCGTTTTACTGTGGATAATGACACTTTCTTACCAGCTTCAGCCATCATCTTCACAAGGTCTTTAGCTTTTGTTCTGGGGTTGATTTGCACATGTCGGACCAAAACACGTTCATCTCTGGAACACAGAGCCTGTCTCCTTCCTGAGCGGTGTGATAGCTGGACATTCCCATGTTTATACTTGCGTATAATTGTTTGCACAGATGAACGTGGCACCTTCAGGCATCTGGAAATTGCACCCAAAGATGAACCAGACTTGTGGAGCTCCACGATTCTCTCCCTGATTTCTTGGCTGATTTCTTTTGACTTTCCCATGATTTCAAACAAGGAAGCAGAGTGTTTGAGGTGTGGCCTTAAAATACATCCCCAGGTGTGCCTTCAATTAACTCACATGTTGTCAGTTAACCTATCAGGAGCTTCAAAAGCCATGACATCATCATCTGGGCTTGCCCACGTTGTTTAAAGACATAGTACTTTTGGTGTATGTAAACTTTTGACCTCAAAGAAAGTAATATAAAATTCTCTAAGAAATTCTCTTTCTCATTATTGTGACATTTAGCAAAAGTTAAATAATGTTGGTAATCCTAATGGACCTGAAACAGGAGAGGTTTAGTCTGATTTAACTTCAGACAGTGAGAAAAAAAGTGTTATGTGTCTTTTTGCACAGTGTATGTAAACTTCTGGTTTCAACTGTATATAAAAAAGTCATACTATAGCATGTCTTCCAAAATTATATAAAAAAGTCATACTATAGCATGTCGTCTAAAATTATATAAAAAAGTCATACTATAGCATGTCATCCAAGATTTCATAAAAAAGTCATACTATAGCATTATAAAATTAAAAGTCATACTATAGCATGTCGTCCAAAATTTATATAAAAAAGTCATACTATAGCATGTCTTCCAAAATTATAAAAAGTCATACTGTAGCATGTCGTCCAAAATTATAAAAAAGTCATACTATAGCATGTTGTCCAAGATTTCATAAAAAAGTCATACTATAGCATGTCGTCCAAGATTTCATAAAAAATTCAGACTATAGCATGTCTTCCAAAATTATAAAAAAGTCATACTGTAGCATGTCGTCCAAAATTATAAAAAAGTCATACTATAGCATGTCATCCAAGATTTCATAAAAAAGTCATACTATAGCATGTCGTCCAAAATTATATTAAGTCATACTATAGCATGTCGTCCAAGATTTCATAAAAAAGTCATACTATAGCATGTCTTCCAAAATTATATAAAAAAGTCATACTAAAGCATGTCGTCCAAAATTATATAAAAAAGTCATACTATAGCATGTCTTCAAAACAATGAAAAAAAGTCATACTATAGCATGTCTTCAAAACAATGAAAAAAAAGTCATACTATAGCATGTCGTCTAAAATTATAAAAAAGTCATACTATAGCATGTCGTCTAAAATTATAAAAAAGTCATACTATAGCATGTCGTCTAAAATTATATAAAAAAGTCATACTATAGCATGTCGTCTAAAATTATATAAAAAAGTCATACTATAGCATGTCGTCCAAGATTTCATAAAAAAAGTCATACTATAGCATGTCGCATATAAATAAACTACTCACAGTATTAGTAACTTTTCAACTGTTGACATCTACAACAGCAAATTAAAACCATTCTCTAAGGACCAGTCTAGTGACGTGTATCCCTACGTCATCCAGATGAATCCGCACGGGGGATTAGCTCAGATGGTAGAGCGCTCGCTTAGCATGCGAGAGGTAGCGGGATCGATGCCCGCATCCTCCAAATATTACTGAAACATCATTCTCCTTTTATTAGTTATTGGACACTAAGTATGTTTTCAGCAAAGAAACAGTCAAAGTATGAAATTAAACTCAGAAGTGACTCTAGTTTAGGTCTCATTGTCTCTGTTTGAGATTGTAAGCTTTGTAACAGCCTAAAATGTTTTACACCTCTAAATGAGTCCTTATCCTCTGATCATAAATAATTAAATTGATTAAAGACAGTAAACTACATGCATATTTCCCACATTTTAATTGCCCCCTTGTTGTTAAAATGGCTAATTATGGTGCCACGTTTAGTTCCTTGATTAAAGTGACTTTCTCTTTGTGTCTTTTTATGCACCTGAAATTTTCTGATCACACATCAAAACTACAGCAAATAAAGTTTTTGCGCCGTGCGACCGAAGCGACAGACTGGCACCGTTTTTAATGCACGTGAACATTTCGCAGCCGTGGCGTCAATTCCTGACAACAGCTGCGAGTTTTAATTCATACACCGAGTAAAATCTGACATGCAAAGAAATGAACAGAGAGAAAAAAAAAAAAAAAAAAAAAAGGAGGCGGGCGGGTTTGCAGCCTCAACAGAACGCTTGTTTTAAACGGCCTCCTAAAACAAAAACGCCCCCATACGGACGCCAGACAGACATCAGCATCGTGGATGTGGCGGTTTAAACGCCGTCAAATACTGTCCTGCTATCTGAGCTGTTCTGTAATATTCCCGTGCTCCTTCCTCGTGTGCAGCGTCCTCTCCTCCCTCCTCCCCCGCCTCCAGATGAAGACGTCCAGCCAGCCTCGGTTTGGTGTGAAAGCAGTTTTTCTCAAGTCCCGGCGCCGTCCCCTCGCCCGGCTCGCTTTCTGCTCCGAGTATTATCCGACAGCAAAAAAAAAGGGATCCGTGATGTCTTTTTGTTTGCTCGTGTTTTTTTTCTTTTTCCATTTTTTTTTTTTAACCCCACTCAATGTCAGTGCAGAGTTACAGCAAGCAAAAGCAGCAGGAGGAGGAGGAAGAGGAGGAGGAGGAAGAGGAGGGGGAGGGGGAGGAGAGCGTCCCGACAGCAGATCGCCCGTCTGCTTGCTGCCTCGTGTTTTTGTTTTTGTTCCACCTCTCACATGAAGTCGTCCGAGTCGTAGCCGTCCTGCAGAAAACACGGGGACGCAGTTGAGAGACGTTACCGGAGCCAAAGTCTATTTAATCTGAAAACACTGTAAATTTATAAACTGCAACTTTTCACGAGTACATTTTCCAAGTTGATCTGGAGTTTTAACAGGTGCAAATAAAAATGTGTGTACAATTTTTGTATTTTTATCCACCCTATATGTATATTCTGGTAAACTCTTGGATAGCCAAACTAACTTCTCCCGTCTAATTCAAATTGATTAAAAAGCGTCTGATCTCCATTGGTCGGTTGGGTCATGTGATCACCTCGTTCGTTTTCATGTTGTCGCTCTTCATCAGTGAAGTGTAGTTCCTGGAGAAACCGAAACAAATACATTACTAAAGATGCATTTATAATACAGCGTGTATGCAGTACATTTAAAAAAGTTAAATAAAAAGTGTTTGGAGAACGAGTCCAGATGTTCTGTGTTATACTGTGTCACCTGAAAACAGATCTGACATTCATAAATTAATTTATTTAATATAGAAACTCAGGATATTTAACGCCCAAAGTTTAGAAATGTCAATTCATAGAAACTAAATGATTCCTGAAATCATTTAGTTTCTGTTCTTTAACGACTTATTTACATAAAAAGCTTGTGTTTAGTGAACTGGGCAGAGACTGAATATAATGATTTCTACTGTAAAATCTGTGCTGATTAAATTTGCCATTTAACAGAATGCAGCTTTTGCACAGTCAGCTGATTTGATTCAAATGTTGCGCAACGCCCCGCCTACTTGAGCTCCTCCATCTCTTTTTTCCTCTTCTGCTCGTCCTTCTCTCTCTTCTTCTGGTCCTGCAGCTGAGCTTTCTTCTCGTTCCTCTCCTCCTGGTCTCTGGATTCCTTCTCCGCCGCCAGGTCGGGCAGCCGCTCCACTTTCGTTTTCTCCAGACGGTTCACGATCTCGTTGACCTTCTTCTCCACCGCCACGATCTTCACCTGCGAAACGAGCGGCACAAAAAACATGAAATGCGGCCGGCAGACGTTTCAGATTCGTGATGCAGAGAAAAAGGATTTGGTTTGATTTCAAATCCTCCAGCTCTGCTGTCACAAGGACTGATACAGGAGATCATTCCTGCCCGATCAATACGATCAATATGATCAATACGATCAATATGATCAATATGATCAATATGATCAATATGACCAAGATGTTCAATAACCCTTAAGGTCAAATCCATCACTTCGATAACACCATTGCACTGTTGTTTAGTTTAGTTTGGTTAAATTTAATATTATTCTATTTTTATTTATATGTAAATTGTATATAAAGTGCATTTTAACATTTAATTTTTTTGAATATTTTTTAGTTTAGTTAAATTTAATATCATTCTATTTTTATTTGTATGAAAGTTGTATATAAAGTACATTTTAAAAATTTTTTTAAAACATTTTTTAGTTTAGTTAAATCTAATTTTATTCTATTTTTATTTGTATGCAAGTTGTACATAAAGTGCATTTTAACATTAATTAAAAAAAAATTTTTTTTTAGTTTAGTTAAATTTAATATTATTTTTATTTGTATGTAAATTGTATTTAAAGTGCGTTTTAACATTAAATTAAAATTTTTTTTTTTTTAGTTTAGTTAAATTTAATATTATTCTATTTTTATTTGTATATAAATTGTATATAAAGTGCATTTTAACATATTTAATTTAAAAAAATGTTTTTTTAGTTTGGTTAAATTTAATATCATTCTATTTTTATTTGTATGTAAATTGTATATAAAGTACATTAAAAGTTTTTTAAAACATTTTTTAGTTTAATTAAATCTAATTTTATTCTATTTTTATGTGTATGCAAGTTGTATATAAAGTGCATTTTAACATATTTAATTTAAAAAAAATTTTTTTTAGTTTAGTTAAATTTAATATTATTCTACTTTTATTTGTATGCAAGTTGTATATAAAGTGCATTTTAACATTAATTTAAAAAAAATCTTTTAGTTTAGTTAAATTTAATATTATTATATTTTTATTTGTATGTAAATTGTATATAAAGTGCATTTTAACATTAATTTAAAAAAAAAAAATTTTTTAGTTTAGTTATATTTAATATTATTCTATTTTTATTTGTATGTAAATTGTATATAAAGTGCATTTTAACATATTTATATATTTTTTAAATATTTTTTAGTTTAGTTAAATTTAATATTATTCTATTTTTATTTGTATGCAAGTTGTATATAAAGTGCATTTTAACATTAATTTAATTTTTTTTTTTTTAGTTTAGTTAAATTTAATATTATTCTATTTTTATTTGTATGTAAATTGTATATAAAGTGCATTTTAACATATTTATATATTTATTAAATATTTTCTAGTTTAGTTAAATTTAATATTATTCTATTTTTATTTGTATGTAAATTGTATATAAAGTGCATTTTAACACATTTATATATTTTTTAAATATTTTTTAGTTTAGTTAAATTTAATATTATTCTATTTTTATTTGTATGCAAGTTGTATATAAAGTGCATTTTAACATTAATTTAAAAATTTTTTTTAGTTTAGTTAAATTTAATATTATTCTATTTTTATTTGTATGTAAATTGTATATAAAGTGTATTTTAACATATTTATATATTTTTAAATATTTTTTAGTTTAGTTAAATTTAATATTATTCTATTTTTATTTGTATGAAAGTTGTATATAAAGTACATTTTAAAAGTTTTTTAAAACATTTTTTTGTTTAATTAAATCAAATTTTATTCTATTTTTATTTGTATGCAAGTTATATATAAAGTGCATTTTAACATATTTATTTATTTTTAAAATATTTTTTAGTTTAGTTAAATTTAATATCATTCTATTTTATTTGTATGAAAGTTGTATATAAAGTACATTTCAAAAGGTTTTTAAAACATTTTTTTGTTTAATTAAATCTAATTTTATTCTATTTTTTTTTGTATGCAAGTTGTATATGAAGTGCATTTTAACATTAAATTTTTTTAAAATATTTTTTTAGTTTAGTTAAATTTAATATCATTCTATTTTTATTTGTATGTAAATTGTATTTAATGTACATTTTAACATTGTTTAAATTTTTTTTTTTTTTTTTAGTTTAGTTAAATTTTATATTATTCTATTTTTATTTGTATGAAAGTTGTATATAATGTACATTTTAAAAGTGTAAAAGTCTGCACATGCTGCTGTAATAACAAAATTTCCCTTGTGGGATTCATAAAGATTATCTATCTATCTATCTATCTATCTATCTAGTGGTTTTTAATTTTTTTTTATATATCTGTGGTTTTTCTGACCTCTTTTTGTCGAAAGAAGCCGATCTGTCCGACGTCCATGTCTCCCGTTTTCTTCAGGTTGGCCCACGGTGTGTAAACAACATTAATGTTGTTCATCTTACAGCCTGACAACATAATAACACAATCACACAGGTGTAAAAAACAAAAAAACAAAAACAAAAACACAGCATAAAGAAGCTTTGACTGAATAATTCAGGTTGTTTTTTTCCCCTCCACCTTGGATGCTGTTGTTTTTCACCAGCTGTGCGCAGTCGATCAGCACCTCTGGAGGAATATCATTGATGGTCTGACCCTGGAAATGAAACCACGCGAGAACAATCACAGCGTGACCACAGACTCAAACGTCCCTTTACCACCGTATAACTGATAATTCATGAATTAGATTATTTTCTTTTCATAAATCACGTCATATTAGTTTTGTCCAAACAGACTTTTAAGCTTCACACGAGACAAATAATAAATAATAGCAGCAAAACCTGAATATTTTGAAGCTGGAAACAGGAGTGTGAACTTGCGTTTAAATTAATGTATTTTAAGAGTCGTTCTCGGTCTCTTTCTTACCTTCTGCAATCTCAGATAAACGTGAGCTGAGGACAGTTTGTCCACGTGAAACCTGGATGTCAGGAAAAAGTCATTAGTTCAAATACATTTTAAGTTTCTGAACTTTTTAATCTACTTTATGACAACAAATTACAAAAAAAAAAAAATTACAAAAAAATGCTTGAAATTTAATTCTACGTTTTTAATAAATTTTGTTTGTATTTCTTATACTTTTTTAATATTTATTTATCTTTCTCGTTTTCAACTTTTATTGAGCATTTGAGTCTCTTTACACAGGAGACAAATCGTACATCAGTAAGGACAAATAATCTCACCAGATGTCCTCGGGCCATCCGTACTTGATAAGATCCTCATCTGTTGACAACAACAGCTGATTTGTTTTATTCAACATAATAATAATAATAATAATACAATAAGAGGCAGCACGCGCGTTGGGGGAAAAAAAAAAAAAAAGGGCGTGCGAGTGATCAAACGTTAACAGTCTTACTTTCATATTTGTCTTTTCCCATGTAGATAGTGAAGGGAGGGTTCACCGCTGAAAAAAAGAAAACAAGATACCGACAATTAAAAAACAACAACAACAACAACAACATAAAAGAGCAGCGGAGGACCGAGCTAACCGGGCTACCAGCTAACACCGCTGCTCGCCCCGCGGCGGCGCTCACCGGCACTCGTGAAGTAAAACACCATTTTTAAAAAAAAAAAAAAAAAAAGAAAAAAAAAGGGGATTAAAAGTCGCCGCCGGGAGGTGAAACGAGGCGACCGTGAGAAGTTTGAAAGCCGAACACGTTTATAACCGAGGACGCGGGCGTGTGTGAGCGCCGCTGCTGTCACTGTTTTTTTTCGCATGTACGAGTTTGACCCGGGAAGTTGTTCGTTGGCAGAGCGACGCTGACGACCGTTAGCACGCGGCAGACCGGAAGGACACACTTTTAGCTACAAAATAAAAGCCCGACGTTCGCGCACGGACAAGACATATTCACTGTTTAAAAAAATAAAAAAAAAAAATGTACTTAATATGTCTTTTTAAATCGTTCGTGCTTTTTTTTTTTAAGATGTGAGAAACAATATTTCGATCTCTCTGTATGTCTTTCGCGAATGTTACATTGACAATAAAACATGTCTGAGATTGTTATTTTCAGAATAGAGTACAAAACACAGAAAAACGCAATCAGGGTTTTTTTGTTTGTTTGTTTGTTTGTTTTTTTACACAGTACTTAGTAAAGTTATTTTCTTTAATAACGGATTGCTATTTGTATAAAAGTCAGAAAACAGTTAAAAAAAATAATTTAAAAAATAGCAGAAAACTAGCATTTTTAAATGACTGAAATAATTAGTAATTGATCAAAATGTTCGGCAATTAATTCATTAAAAACGTTTGCGACCGATGTTTTATTGTGAAAGGCGAGGACCAGAAGTCTCTCCACTCTTTTACGATAGTAACTCGATTAAGGATCTCTATATATATATACTGTTTCCGCTTCCGGTTCGCGTGTGTTTTTTTTTTCCCGGCTGGCGCGCGCTGTTCAAAACACACGGAGAAGAAACGCGGGCAGAAGAAGAAGCCGGAGACTCAAAACTTTAAACCAACATTTGTGGTTTTTTTTTTTGCGTTTTATGTTGCTCGACGGAAACGTGTTCGGTAAGAAGAGTAACGCGTACTTTATTGTTGTGATTCGTTACTTCGCTTGTCTTTTTTTTTTTGGATAAATGACGTATTTTCCCGTCACGTTATGAAGTGTTCACCCGGTCGGAACGAGCTCACGTTTAAAGCCATTTTATTTATTTGTTCGTGGATGTCGACGCGCTTTGCTTTTTCGTAATGGAGGCAGAAGTCACCTTCGTATCAGCTCATCATCCCGCCAAGTAGCGCTTCGCCTCCACTTTTGCTCTTAAATAAGCGCTAACAAGTCCCGCTAAACCAACCCAGCGCCGACATAAGTCCTAGTTGTGCACAGACGAGATAAAAAAAAATAAAATAAAATAAAATAAAAATAAAAATCCGTTAATAGTATGGTGGCACATGAAGAAGCCTGATCAACAATCCTCATCTGCGGGGTGCAGTTTACCAGCCGCACCAAAGTCCTGCAGAAAATCAGTCGATTTAACGTCAATCATCACGTTAAGCTGCGTTGCGCTCTGTGACCTTTCCCGACCTCTGATGGGAAGTTTGCGTTGCTTCTTTACGTCTCAAATAATATTGTGGAATAATTGTTTTTTTTCTTTTTATCAAAATCCTCATTGTACCTTTTTTTTGGGGAGGGGGGGGATTTTTGAAAAGCAAAATGTCTTTGCAGCAGGTGCAGAGATTATTTAGAAATTGCACAAAGCAGCGCATCAAAATCACTCCATCTTTAAAGACTGTAAGAATAACAGAGCTTGAAGCATTTCTTAATCTTCTTGCACATCTTGTTATGGCATTATAAATATATCGGAGGGTAAATGTTGGTCTTCTTTTCAAAGCTAAAAGTTTTGTGTCCTCAGATGACCTCATGATGTTTCTCTGTGTGTAGGTACTTTGTTAAAATGATGCCCACTACGACCAGGAAGAGAAAGCTGTCCTCTTTGGACTCCGACGGGTAAGATATGAACACAAGGAACTGATATTTCCTAAAGTTGTTGTTTTATTATTATTTATCCGAACGTGTGATAATACAAGTTGCATAAAAGAATAATATTTCCTGCTGCCTCTTGTTAAAGTAACCACGTGCTCACGTTGGTGCCGTGTTACCCAGTTTACAAAACAAACCCGCACTAACTAAAATACTATTTAACCAAAACTAAGTAAGAAAAAAAAAAACCATCTAAAGTCAAAAACTGACTTTATTTCTCATCTGATCCCTAAAACATTAGTCACCTGGCCAAGAAGGCGGTGAGAGAGGAGCCGTCGCCGGTGAAGAGGAGATCTCCATCAAAGCCCCGGCAGTCTCCGACCAGGAAGAAGCCAGTCGGGCGTCTGGAGAAGGACGCTTGTCCCTCGCCACAGAAATCCCCCCGTAAGTCCGCAGGTAGACCGAAGAGACGCGCCGGTTTCTGTTTGATCGGGAGTCGAACTCTCGTCCTCATCTCCGTATTTTGTCTTTTTTTTTTCCCCCAAAAGGCTCATCGCCCCGTAAGTCTCCGTTCAAACGCTCGTTGGTTACGAGCTCCTTCTACGGCCGGCAGAAGACCGTCTACCTCACGCCGCTGGAGAGGAAGGCGGTCAAGGAGTGTCGGCCCTCTCGCCCCGTCTGTACGCCCGCTTCGGCCCAAAAGCCGGAAAAGAAGAAGAAGATGACGACGACGAAGAAGAAGAAGAACGTGAAGGGAGGCAGGAAACCCAGAAAGGCGGCGGCTGGATTTAACAACGGGGGAGAAAAGGCCGTCAAAAGCTCCACGACGTCCAAAATCAGCAGAAGGTTTGTTTCTCACTCGGTCCGAGTCGCCGAGTGTCTCTTCGTAGTTTCTGGGATCTCGAGGGTGTTTTCGCTTTCAATGTTCAGGATTTCAATTTAGTTACAAGAACCCGTTATTAATGTCAATATTAAATTTAACACAATCGCAGTATGACCTGGTTAAAAGCAACATTTTCCATTCAAGCTTTTTCTAATGAACTGAATAGATTCTTGTTTGTAGATGGTGTTCGGTTTGTCCTTTTCTGTCGCGGTTATTTTCATTGTTGAAGTCGGTTCAATTGTTAAGTGTTTCACCTTCACCTGAACAAATAAAACAACAAAACGCATGTTGTTGTTGTTGTTTTTGCTAAACTTGTCTCTACCGCGTATATTTTTTTTCTCTCTCTCTAATCGTTGCAGCAGCGTTGCCGTTAAACCGACACCCGCCGCACCGCCGGAGCCCAAGAAAGCGGCCACCGTCATGTTCGGCAGCCTGAAGCCCAAACCGAAGATCTTCGTCGGAGCCGCGTTCTTCGGAACGGGAAAGAAAGCCACGTCCATGTACAAGAAGTCTGCGGCGAAGGCTTCGGCCCCGGCGAGAAGCAAAGACGTCCCGTCGCGGGCGAAGAGCGAGAAACCGAAGCAGCAGGATGTTCAGGCGACAAACCGACAGCAGAAACAAGTGCCGAAGGTTTGTGAGCGTTTTCTTTTTTTTCCTAGGAACAAACATTATCTTGTTAATATTTAGAGTTTAATCCCGGTTGCTTCCTGCAGGCGGTCGTCCGGCCGGCCGAGAAGAAGCAGAGAGCAGAGTTTGACCTGAAAGACTGGATGGACTCTGACAACGACGAGCCGGAAACTCCGCAGCCGTTGAGGTGCTTTTAAGTTTCCCCTCCTTGATTATTATTATTTTTTTCCTGCAAATAAAAAAACATTTAATGTAGCACGAGACATCTGTGAATTCCTGCCAAAAAAAATTGTCTGCATAAGAATCTATGACGATTGATTTGATTGAATTCAAAGCAATCAATCCAGGTGATTAATAATCTTCATCTTCCTCCCTCAGCTGCCCTACAATGTTGACGGAAAAACGTGCGCCGACCCGGACGCTGAAGCTCGTGTTGTCGAGGACGCCGAGTTCAGCATCTGCAGCCTCATTATCCAACACTTGGGTACGTATTGTCTCCTGAGTTTATTATAATTATAATAATAATAATAAAAATAATAATAAGTGCCATTCAGTTATCAGGGTGTCGGGAAAAAAAAAACACGTGTGATGCCGCCTGTTTTATTTCTATCAATAACGTTGTTTATATCGGCCGACATTAAAGCAGCGAAAGGTTGCGCAACTGATTTTCTTTTATTACCGTCGACTCTGAAAAGATGTTTTACTCAACAAAAAAAAATGACGCGATCGTTACAGAAATTAAAGAAATATGATGAAACAATTCTGCTGGCGTGATCTTTATTTATTTTATATTTGTTCCGTTGTGGTGTTACTTTCTGGTTCTGTAAATAGCGCCGCAGGGCGGCGCGGTTCGTTCTCGCACCGTTAGTGAGGATTTAATTTAATTTAAAGACACCGAACACATGACTACGTCTCTGCTGGGAGTCTCCTGTCTAGTCAAAGCAGAAATCCCAAAAACCTTAAATTATTTCTGTCTGAATAACGGGCGTTTTGACATCTGAAAACTAAGTGAACCTACTTCTTTTTTTTGGGATTAATATTGAACTCTGTTTCGCAGGGTGACTCTGACGGCATCTCAGACCTGAGTGATTTCAGCCCCATCAGCCCCCCCAAAGGTACGAACCAAGTTTCAGCCACAAACCAAACTGCACAAAAAAAAAAAAAAAAAAAAACTCTCGCTGTATTTTAATGTTCTGAAATATCGAGCTTTATTTTAACATGTTTTTATGTCCTCCAGATTCGGCAGCCGTTTACCCCATATTTGGTTCTGCCTCTAAAAAGTGAGAAAGTTTGTTTTACATTTCAACACTTCATAAGTGGAAACGTTTTTTTTAATTTTTTTTATCAAACATGATGGTGTAAAGGTTGATACTAATAAGACCAGTTTGTTTAACGCAATTGTACAAAAATTAGTTATTATGGTTTAAAAAGAAAAAAATGCTATTTATTTACATGCATTTTTTTTTATAAAGTCACATCAGAAGTATTTAGGGGATTTTTTTTTTTTTTATAAACTAAAACAAACACTACTATATATATATTTATATACTTCTTTTTAATTTGACTTTTTTCGTCCTGCAGGTTAAAGAACGCCTCTCTGCTGCCTCTGGTGTCCTGCAGCACCCCCTCTGGCTGCACGCCGCTACTGCAGACTCCTTCTGCAGCGGCGAAAGAGCGAAGCGCCCGCCGGAGGAAAGAGAAGCTGGACGACGACCAGCTCATCATCGTGAGTCACCGTCATCTGTGTGTTTTCAATTTTAAGATTTAAGCTGGGTTTATTTTTGGGGGAGCCAATATTCAATATAAATAGTTTTAGTTGAATTTTATAATTCAGCGTGTTGTCTACTTTTTTAAAACATTTGTCCTCCTGTGTTTGTGTTTATCTCTGTTGTTGTTGTTGTTTTTTTTATTCGCCATCAGGATGCAGGTCAGAAGCAGTTCGGAGCGACGACCTGCAGCTCGTGCGGGATGGTTTACAGCGCCGAAAACCCAGAGGACAACTTTCAACACACCCAGTTTCACCAGCGCTTCCTGGAATCCATCAAATTTGTGGTAAAAACTTCCCTCCTTCAGTCTCTCTGAACACTCGGGTGTAGAAAAACTCCCGTTTCAGTTTATTAAAGTCTGATTAGTGCTTTAAATTAAAACGTAACACTCGTGGAGCAGATTTGTCCAATTTTTTTTGTACGTCGGCGTCTTTTCTTTTCTCGTGATTTAGTTACTTGATCTCTTGTTTCACGGGGGCTGAAATTATTTTGCGAATTGCTGCAGCTTCTTCCTTCTTGTTGTTTCCAGGGCTGGAAGAAGGAGCGGGTGGTGGCCGAGTTCTGGGATGGAAAAATTCTCCTGGTCATGCCGGACGATCCCAAATACGCCGTCAAAAAGGTGCGAGAGAGGACGCGGTTAAACCGACTCCCCCACCCCCCCCAAAAAAAAAAACGAGCGACGAGACAAACGAAGGATTAAACAAAAGCTTTTAAAGTTGATGTTCGTGTTGTTGTTGTTTTTCTCTTCCCTCGTCTTCAGGCGGAGGACGTCCGGCGCGTCGCCGACAACGAGTTGGGCTTCCAGCAGGTGACTCTGAGCCGGCCGACGCAGGCGAAAACCTTCCTGTTCATCAACACGGAGCGAATGGTGGTGGGATGTCTGGTCGCCGAGCCCATACGACAGGTCGGCGGGTTTTTTCCCCCCCCTCCCCTCCTCCCCCTCCTCCGTCGCGTGTTCGTAACTCTTAGTAACCGTCCTCATTCTTCAGGCTTACAGAGTCCTCGAGCAGCCGGACCGACACAAGGACATGAGGAAGGACGACTTCATGGAGCGGCACCGGGCCTGGTGCTGCGACACCGTGCCGGAGCCGGCGCTGTGCGGGATCAGTCGGATCTGGGTCTTCAGCCTGGCGCGGCGGCGCTGCATCGCCACCCGCATGCTGGACACCGTCCGGTAACGACGCCGCGTCGTCAAATCTTCACCGTCTCAAATCTAAAATACCGGACGTCGGTATTTAACTCTTCACGTTGTTTTTTTTTTTGTGTCCCCGTAGGAGTTCCTTCGTCTACGGGAGTCATCTCACCAAGGACGAAATCGCCTTCTCCGATCCGACGCCCGACGGGAAGCAGTTCGCCACAAAGTACTGCGGCACGCCGACCTTCCTCGTCTACAACTTCGTCGCGTGAGGTTCGGAAAAAGAAGAAAGAGGAGTTCCAGGTGCCGATTTTTTTTTCTTCTGAAGTACCACGTTCACAAGATCTTCAGGCAGTTGTTAAAGTCGTCTTTCACATCGCAAAGCCGGAGCTGTTGACATCGGTGGGTTTTTCCGTGCCGACTCGGCGGCTTTAGTTTCCCGCGTTTAAGCTTCGGATGTGTAATTATAAAACACCGTGTTCAGGATGAACTCGTTTTTAAAGGTTTACGATACATCGCTCGGTATTTATATTCAGTTTTGCCCGTTTTGCTGTTGGATGTCGTGCATGTTTCAGTTTTTTTTTTTTTTTTTTTTGCTGGATATAGTTTAAACCTGCAGCGATTTGAGGATTTTCACATGTTGCTTTGACTCCTTTTGAACATTTCGCGTTCATATCGACATCGTTTGTTTTTGTTTTTGTTTTTTTTCGGGCGCTTCAGAAGGAAAATATGTTTATTTACAGATACAGACCTGTTTGAAAAGCGCATGCCGTCGTTGTTTGGCGCATTCCCCGAGTTGTAAATAGATTTAATAAACGTTTTGCCTTTTGGTTTCTGAATCTTCCTCGTCTCATTGAAAATGTTTCACACACACCGGATGAAAGCTCCGGAACGAGCAAAGGGGACGTAAGCGTCATCGAATGCTTTTAAATACGAATATTAATTTGTCATTTTTAAAATACTTTATATTTAAAAGTTAAAAAAAAAATACAGTAAGTTTTGCTTCAAGTCTAATTTATTGATCATTAATGTAATGGAGAATTTTACAGATATACAGACAGCAGAAGGTAATGAAAGTAAAAAGAAAAGAAAAGACAACAATAAAAAGACGATAGAAAAAAAAGACCAAAACATACAAAGAAGAAGAAAATGTCAACGGATAGTTTACAGTTCATTTTCTACGTTTGAACGAGACCCTCGAGCTTTTTCTCGAGAAAGTTTCAGTTTCTTGATTAATGCAAAAAAAAAAAAAAAAAAAAAAGAAGCTCCGACCAGAAAATAAAAAAAAAAAAAGTAATAATGAATGAAAACATCCCGGCGTGTTCCCGACCTGCTCTGACGAGGACTTTGCGTGACTCAGTCGATGACGATCACCTCCGTCGTCTTGTCCAGCGGCGCGTTGCTCTCCAACGCCTCCACGATCTGCGCGGCCGACGGTCTCCTCTCGGGCTTCTCCTCCGTGCAGAGATAGAAGAGCTCGACCGCCCGGCGGTACGAACCGCCGAGCGCCGCGGCGTCCAGCGGCGGCCGCGTCCCCAGACGCTCGTAGTAGGCGTCCTCGTCGAAGCTGTCCTCCAGGAAGTCCTCTGAAGGACGGACACGGGACTTTTACTCATCCTTGTCTGGATGTCCGAGTGTTTCTGCTCGTTTTGATTCATTTTGCACTCCAGACATCGAGTTTACACAAACAAGAGTTTTGAGCAGAATATGAATTGTGCAGGCGGCTACAAATCATTATTGATTTCCGCCACTTTCTTGTAATCAATCAGTCTAGAAATGTTAAGATTTTTTTTTTAAGGTCGAAAATGTTATTTTGTCTGATTGAAGATTAAATTTGCTCGAATATAAAACAAAAATGAGCAAATTGTCACATTTGAATGTTAAAACCAGCAAATTTGGGGAATTTTTTTCCCTCAATCGATTAATCAGGAAATTAAACATTTAAAAAAAGTTGTTGTTTTTTTTTTTAAACATTCTAGTTTTGTCTGACTAAATATATAAAATTTGCTATCATATAAAACCAAAAACGGCAAATTGTCACATTTGAATGTTAAAACCAGCAAACTTTTGTACTTTTTTTTTTTTTCTTCTTGAAAATTGCCTGAAACATTTGATCGATTACCGGCTTCGTGTTTAATTACGAGCAAACGTAAGTCGTGCAAATCGACGTTCAAACGAAACGCCCCTATCGGCCACGGAGCGCCTCACCTTCACCACCACCATCACCTTCGGCGTCCAGCATGTCCAGATGAGGCATGGCCAGCGTCATCATCTCCCACAGCGTCAGACCGAAGGCGAAGACGTCGGCCTTGTCGGTGATGTCGCCGCCCTCCTCGAAAACCTCCTTCGGGTTCCACGGCTCCGTGCCGATGTACTCCGCTTTGGGGTCCGACACTGAGCACGGAGAGGAATGTTTTTATATATATATATATATATATATATATATTTTTTAAACCGAAACCATATTTGGAGACGATGGCAATTTAATTTGCAACACAAACAATCAATTTGTCTCGTACTGCCACGATGGCGTCACCCAAAATGACAAATTTTATTTTGCGTACAATTCTGGTGATCTTTGAATCTGCATGCGGGAGAGGCGGGTGGGGGGGATCCAGGAGTTTTCAATTAGTCGAAAATTGTCGAGACCCACGGATAAATGGAATTTATATTTGCGTCCGGGCACAAAAACAAAAGTAAATCAACGGCTGTAAACAAACCGTTTCAAGCCAAAAAAGTCTCTGCCGGGGTTTGTTGCTTGAAATCCCTGATTAATCCCACTTGTGAGCAGAAAACAAGACCCGCGTGGTTCGAGACTGAACGTTCGCCAGTTTACTGATATTTTAAAAATCGACACTGTGGAATAAAGTTTATGCTCCGAAACCGTCCGAGTGCTCCTCGGGAAAAAAAATAAAATCAAACGCACTAAAAGGCCTAAAATCAAGTCAACAACTGGATTTTTTTTTTTTTTTTAAACTAAATAGGAGAAATACTTTTAATATGCCAATATCGATGGTTAGAGATTTGAAAAATTCAATGTTAATACAAATGTGTTTTTTTTTTTTTTTGGGGGGGGGGACACATTTTCTATAGTTTTCGAGTTATAGAGTATATTGTTGTTGTTATGTTGACGTGTTTGGACATGAGCAGAGAGCTTTGTAAGAGGCTCCTCCCACCCATCCCACCGAGTACAAAGCGTGCAGGTTGTTTTCATGACAACAACAAAAATACAAAACAACAAAGTTCACCTCTCATGTTCTCGTCGAGCTGCAGAGAAACGCCGACGTCGCAGATCTTCACCGTCTCGAAGTCGCCCCTGACGACCACGTTGCAGGACTTCATGTCGCCGTGCAGCAGCAGCTTCTCGTTGTGAAGGTACTGAACGAACAAACAAAGTGTTCCCGATCTCCTCGTTTCTTAAACGTACAAACGGAGGACCAAAATAGAAAAGGCGCCCTTTTTAAAAAAAATTTTTTTTTTTTTTTTAAGCACACGACTCACCTTCAGGCCGCGGGCCACGTGTAGCGCCACCTTCTCTACGTCGGCGGCGGGGAAGGCGCTCAGGCCGTCCTCCTTCCTCTTCTCTATGAGGTCGTTGAGCGACCGCTCCCCTCCGTACTCCATGGCCAGGCACTTGGAGCCGTCTTTAGCCGTGGCGAAGGCGCGGAAACCTTCGACGTCGGGGAGAAGGGCGCGAAAGAACGTCAATAAAACTGAAAATGAACTCCGCTGACACGGCAAGACTTTCAAACACCAGGTGGTTTCGGTTACAGACGAGACATCGGAAAGTTTAGTCTCCGTTTTGACGACGGCAGCTATTTTTTGTTGTTGTTGTTGGTGTTTTTGACTTTTTCTTCGGCCTACGAGTCAGAAATTGACGGTGTAATTGGAGAATATCATAATGTTCTGATTTTCATGGCCGCGCCTGCTCGTCCGTTCTTACCAACGATGTTGGGGTGGTCGATCCCCTTCAGGACTTTGGCCTCGTCGTTGAGGCGCTGCTGGTAAACGGCCACCTGCTTGGATGCACACTTGCTGTTGATCTTCTTCACGGCCCACGGCGACGCGTTCAGCTTCCCCACCCTACGATTTGATCAGCAACGCCGCGTTTAACGTGCTTGAAACAAATACTTGACTGTAGATGTTGTTGTTTTTATGAGGATATTAGAAACATAAAGCTGCACGTGATAAATTTATGAAGAACAACTTGTCTTTAGGATATCGGGGAGCACGGCAGACCTGTTCATGAGGTAAACGTTGACGCCGGTCCCACAGCCCAACTTCTTCATGAAGGGCGAGGCGGGGATGTTGATGGGGGTCCCGCCGTTGCCTACGAAGCTCCTCACGCGGATGCTTTGAGGGGTTTTGAACGCGCCCTCGTCTGAGGAAGTGGAGGCCATTCTGTAAAAAAAGGATAACATGATCGTAAACGTGGGCAAACGCCTACTGGGAGACGGCGACATAACATTTACCCAGAGGTAAGGCTTTTATTTTCTGTGTTTTGCATTTTAACAGGCAACAGACTCAGAACAGAAGTTACATCCACTATTTTCTGTTTTTTGTTTTTGTGTGTGATTACCACTTGCGGCCACAGAGGCCGCTGTTGCTCCTGATCAGTGAAGTTGCAAAAATGTTGCTTTAAAGCATTAATATATAACAGTTTACTGTATGTGATATATGCCGAATTAAAAATCGGACGTATTTCATACTCTACTGAGTAAGTATTGGGTTGTCTTTCTCTACGACGACGTGAAACGACAATAAAATGCCAAATTTTGAATAGAGTCTGGCTCAACCGCCTTCAACAATGGAGTCGGGGAGAAACGTAATGCGCCTCAAAATGTTCACGTCAACCGCAAAGTTTGCTTTGACGGCGAATGTTTCGGCAAGTTGCTAAAGTTAATGTGTCGACAGTGTTTTCCTGTTTTGTTTAAAGACGTGTAAGTTAATCGTTCATTCAGTAATAATAAAAAAGACATGTTACCCGAGTCTCCTTCGCCGCGACAACCAAACCGCTGCAGTGAAACCGCGCCGAACATTCAAAATGACTGCGGACAGCCAGTACTTCGGCCGCGGAGGGACAAACCGAGCGAAAGTCGTTTGCTTTATTTAACTAAAAGCGGCAAACGGGAACCTGTATCCCGTTGTTGTTGGTGTTGTTTAGAAACTCTTTAGGAAATCTATGTTATACGTAGTGAGCATATAGGCGCCTCTCAAGTTTATTTCCACGTATTAAAAAGTAATAAAAATTAATTGTAATACTGCGTTTAGCCAGATGAGGGCAGTAAAGTTATGAAATGAGGATCCGTCAGGTGCAAGTAGGACGGAATTATTTATACTGTGGTAATAAGAGTCACTTTCATCACGGATTTGATCCATTAAAAACTTTTAGATGGATGGATGGATGGATGGATGGATGGATGGATGGATGGATGGATGGATGGATGGATGGATAGATAGATAGATAGATAGATAGATAGATAGATAGATAGATAGATAGATAGATAGATAGATAGATAGATAGATAGATAGATAGATGGATGGATGGATGGATGGATGGATGGATGGACGGACGGACGGACGGACGGACGGACGGGAAAAGATTTGTCCTTTTCATTTTATGCGCGCTGCCTCTCCAACATTGTCTGAAAGAATTTCCTCGCTACTGATGGTGACCTCGACTCTCGACCTCGACTCTCGCGATCCCATTTTTGTTTCATCTCCTACACACACACACACTGCAGATGGTCCTGCAGCGCTGTCTCCTCATTGTGCGGAGGGATAACCATTTCATTATGAGGAAGAGGAGCAGGAATGCAGTTTGATGACAAGCTGGACATGAAAGAGAGGACAGAGACTTTCTCTCTCCGTCTCCCACTTCCTCGTTCCCCTGAAGCGAAATGAGCTCATGTCTGTGGGCTCTGCTGTCACATGTTGTGGTGCACAACGTTTTTAAAGAATAAGGATGGTCGGTCTCTGGTCAGACCACAGACAAGCAGCCAGCAAGAAAGAGAGGATGCTGCTTTATGCACACATCTGGAACAGAACAAGTTGTAATGACATTGTTCAAATTGAACCACTTTCATATATGTACTGATGGAAATCTGTGACTTTCATGCACCACAGTAAAAAAAAAAAACAAGTGGACACCTGAATATTACACTCACATTTCAAATAATTTCTATTCTGTGGTAACAGATTTTTATCCCTAATTCAGCTTTAGTTAAAAGCAGGAACATTTAACCTAGAAAACTTTTAACATACCAAATGCGGAGCACCTTTTTGAGGTCGTGACATGTCAGCTCTTGACGTTTAGGATCTTCCAGGATTTATGCGTGAAGATTCACATAAATCTCTCTCCGGTTGTGGGTTTTTACATCTGGAATCACGCAGATCTGCAGCTTAGGAGAGAAGTTGCTGCAGCATGCAGCATGCAGCATCTGCCCTCCGGTTCAACTCCTCTCCTCCGCCTGTAAAAACAACAACCAAAATACCCACTGAAAACAAAAGGTTTTATATGTAATGAAGGATGTCATGTCGTGAAGAAGTTGTGGCATCTTCCTCCCTTGTGGTGGAAAACACAACAATTGGACCAGTTGTTTTGGTCAGTTTCAGGCCTGGATGTGCTTCTTACAGGATCATAGAAAATGCTTTATTCACACATGTACAAACAGCTGCAGCTGAGTGATGTTGATTGTTCTAGGTACGGCCCTGATTTACTGCTTTGTTGAAAAATTCATTACGGATAATAAACACTATGGTGTAGCCTGCGGTGAACAGTAAATTAAAATGTGGAGACTTATAATTCATTATTTGGCAGCATCCCTGACAGGTGCTGTGCATTTTTTTCATGCAGTGTCCTTGCTGTATTTTTTTTTTTTTTTTTTAGCTGAAAATAGCACATACACTGCGGACGTTACATTTTTCATTATAGGAATTTCTCTTTGTATTCACACTTAACGAAGAATGATGGACAGTAAATACAATCACAACATTTAAAGCTGCTACAATCAAGATTTTGATGTTAAAAATGGATCAAATCAGTGTGTGCAACATAAAAGATGTTGCTCGTAGTGTTGACGTCTGTACATCGTTCTAGTGTCTTTTAGCTCTTTGTTTTGGTTCGTTCTCACTGTTTCCATCAATCTAAATAGCAACAGGTAGCAAAACAACAACAACAACAAAAAAAGTATCCGAAAAGATCATGTGGCATCACGTGGGTCTCTGGGGATTGACTCATGTTTGGGGCCAGCCCCAAGTGGCCATACGAGGAATTGCAGTATTTGGCACTTCTGCATCGGCTTTACTCAGTGGCGACCTGGAGACACAACACTTTACCACCGGGTGCATCTACATTTTTACAAACTAAAATCATGTCATCAGAATACTTTGAAAGTTCACATCAACATAGTTTCTAACCGCGAAAAAATAAAATGTCTCGAAATGATGAATTGATTGAAAATAGTCTCATTGAAACGGTCACATGTGGTTCTATTACAGAAATAATACCGAATCAGAGTTTGTCTTATTCTCGAGTTATTCTCAAGAGACAGAAAACTGTTGAAACACACGTCCAACGACCTACACGCGTATAAACGTATTTCCACCTACATACCTGCGCACGTGGACGTATCAAATAAAAAGTAATGAAGTCTTACCCTCCTGGAGCATAAGCGAAACCACGCTGACACGGGTCAAACCGGCTTCACAGTTACTCGGAGAGCAGGTGATTTTGTATTTATTTTTTTTCCAGCTGATCACCTCCACATCTGCTTCACACGTGGAAACGTTCATACGTGTGATTACTGTCCGGAGCTGTCAGTCAAAGCACGTACACGGTGTACGCCTCGACGTGCTTCAGCTCCTGCCATCATGTGTGCGACTCACACGCACGCGCACACACACACACACACACACACACACACACACACACACACACACACACACACACACGTCCAAGTCAACTTCCCGCGTCTCTCTTCACCTGCTGGCGTGTCTGTGTCCAATTCACCTCTACATGTGAGCAGCAATAACAAAGTTCACCTGTTTAAACAAATCTACATTTTATTATTTCAGCAGTGCATATGCAGCATTTTAGTGGTACAAGTCAACAGAACATAAAGTAAAAATTAAAAAAAAAAAAAAAAAAAAGCTCTGTGTAGTTTCAGGTGACGTACTGCATCACATATTTTTAATCAGGTTTACTTCATTTTGCATTTTGTTAGCCCTTATGTGTGCTACGACCCGAATTGTGTATACACAGAGGGCGAAGGGACGTTTTCTTTGTCCAACCGAAACATTTTAAATCCGCACCGGAAGAAAACGACACATTAAAATTGGTTAAGAGCACTTGGTTTGTACTGTGTTCTCACTTTCGAAGGTGTCTCACGTGACACCCAGTTGTTGTTTTTTACAAGTTAAAACTTGACCCCGTGAGGCCGAAGCTTTGATCTGAGGTCAGAGGAGCCTCGAAAACAGGAAATCACATCACAACCGTTTTCTCCTGCTGATATCTGATAGGCTGCAGGTCCGCTGCAGTCCAAATACATTTATCTGTAAGACGAGGCTCAACTGGAGGAGACACCGGCTCCGCATGTTCCCAGGGAGGTTTTTTTTTTGACGTGCGATTAGCGTACATTAATCTCACTTGTTGCATTTCTTCAGAACCTGTTTTTTTGGGTTTTTTTTTTAAGATTCCTCAGGAGCAACTTTGAGCCCTTTTTGTTGTTTCTGGGAGATTTCCACCTGGTATTACTTGATAATTATTACTGAATATTTTGCAAGCCTGTGTGAAAGAAGTGTGAAAAACCTTCCTTTCACTGCTCTCAACGCTTGAAAATAAAACATGCAAATGGTTAGGAGTCTTTTTCACCGCTCTCTATGTGGATAAACAAACTAGTCTAACTGATGCACTGATACCTACTTTTTTTCAAATAAAGTACAAGTAGTTAGTTTTGGGTACTAATATGAGTACAAAAGTATATGAGTATAAAAGTTAGATTTACCACAAAAGTACAATGACTTGGCTGTTTGTCTGAGAGTGCAAACTGTTCGCAATCCAGGAAAATAAATTCTCCATCAGTCCACAGTGAAGCTGACAAGAAACACTGAACAGACACAGCTTTAAAAACTTTAAACTTATTGACTCCAGCGAGATGTGACTGTATTTTCTCTGGCTTCCAAAGCTCTTCTCCTTCTAAGGAAATTCTATCTGCTAGAAAATACAGAGATGTTAAGCAGTGACATTAGTCCAGTGGACCACATTCAATACATTGCGCTGAGGTGATCAAGAATATCAGAATTTCCATCTCTCATAACATTTGCCTTCACTTCCCGTTTGCCGCTTCGAAGAGATCAATCGCCAAGATCAATGCACTTAATACATGTTGTGTATCGATACTGTGGGAATTAACAAAACAATGGAATACATTTTTCTCTCAAAATCTGCATACGTACAAAACAATTTTCTCTGAAACTGATTTTAGTTTTTTTTTTTCTAAAGATGACAAAATAAGCAGAGTGAAAATAGACGCAGACCGGCTTGTTACCTCTGGCTGTCGTTTGAGAAAGGAAATAATAACCGTGCAGTCGGAGGGCTAAATGACAACACAAAAGGCCTGGCTGCCACTCAGTCGTATGTCAGCTAGGGACTTTATAGTGCACATGAAAACAGAGTAGATACTGTACAAATGTGTTGGAAACTACACAACAATATAGCCTGGTACATTTCTCATTTGTTCCATTCATTCACAGGACAAATAAACCCGCTGGACGTAAAAGTGCAACCGTACCACATGTCAAGCTGCTAATATACTGTATGTAAATGAATAACGAGTAATGTATGTCGGCGACTGCTTTAAGTGCACGCTGGTGAAGTTAAAGGCACCGGACTCGGAAGTGAGACGTCTTTTCATCTGTTTTCAAATTTCGATTTACATTTGAAAGAATTGCATAAAGTTGAGTCCGAAAAAAAGTATTCAGTGAAGTCTTCGTTTAATGTGCGATGACGGCGTGTGAAGAGTTTCGGTCGCTGTCGGCTGCCACACTTTCACAAATCATAGATCTTCACTTCCTGTGCTCAGAAAAGAATTCCCACATATCCCAATCAAGAAATTGAGCGAATATGAATGAATCTGCTGCATTTTATTGTTGTTTTTTTCTTCTCTTTAAAGCACTACTTTGGGATTCATACAGACGTTTTTAACACTGAAGTTTGACCGGCAGTCCGAAACTCAAAGATTAAAGGTGCAGTTTACGTAAAGTTCAAGTCCCGTCTTGTAATACCACTTCGTACATTAGGAGGCGACAGTGAGTCACTGTACCGTCCTCTCTGCCCTCTTTTTCTACAACTGATGATTGCATACATCCAAAAGCCTTGGTCGAACCTACGGTTTACGTTCTTATTGCCGTTTTTCAGCAAGACAACAGCACAAAAATGCAGCCACCAAAAAACATACTTCAACGCCATTTGGAAAGATTTTCAGTAGCCTACGATTTGTTGCGTGATCAGCTAAAGATCTGTTTTAAATTGACCAAACGAGGTCAGCACGCCTGATTTGTTTGTTATATAAACTAGCTTCAGTTTGGTAGATTAGCTAGATGTCGAGCTAACTGAGCTCTTCACATGCAGCTAATGTAACTGGTCTGAAACGCATATTAACAAACAGAAAAGCTAACATATTAGCACGGTCAGTAACGTTATAAAGTTAAGTTGCTTTTTTTTTTTTTTAATGGACTGGATGGTAGAGAAACCCTCTATTGCCTCTTGAGGTGCGGGGTAGTATTACAATTCAGGACGCGCTAGGGCTCGCTATGTCTTTGATGTTAAAGCTGTTATTTCTTCAAATTCTGTTGAAAAATATTGTTCATTTTTGAATGTTTCAAATGAAAAAAACAAAAACACGTTTTGATCGTACCTTCAACAAAACATCCTGTCTTTCAGTGGTGGTATGTGTTTTTTTTGTAGCGTATTAATTAGCTGACAAAACCCCATTCAGCACTAATGTGTTCATAAGAAAAATGTGCAGCATTCAGATGTATTATCAGTGTTATAAAACTGATTTCTATGCTTCTGAGCGACGTACGAGGTACATAAGACACATATCAAAGTGAAGATGAAAGAAATAAACAACTAGCTTCCTGGTAGCCCAAAGAGTTGTCATCGTCTTTCATTATAGGAACTAATATGCAGGAATGGTCAAAATACAGACGGCAGATGTGACGATCTGATGAGACTTGATGTTAGCAGATTAATTAACTGGATCAAAGAATACAAATAAAACCAGATTAAAGTGGATTCCTGCTGAGGACAAGCAACTGAGTGAGTCAATCAATCAGCTTTTGCAAAGAAATGTAAGAAAAGGAAACATGTCACCCGTTAAACCAACCACAATTATATCTGTCTATTCAATCTGGTTTCCTCACCTCATTTCCCCTTTTTCCTTCTTCAACTTGTCTTCTGTGGCAGAATTTGTGGTATGAAACAGAAACCTCAACGAACACCAAGGCACTTCATCGGCCAGAAAAAGTCATTCCTGGCTGCACCACCATGAAAAACTCAAATTCATCTCCAAAAAAACATTTTTCCTCTCTTCTCACTTGGACCCAAAACTCTTACTCATCATGTGAACGGATTCATTTTCATAAACAGAAAGTGGGCCAAAGACAAAAAAGATCATGGGAGTAGGGGGAGTTTGACTTTTTTTTTGGGGGGGGTGGTGCTTTTTTTTAGGTTTGTGAGTTTGCCAGATTTTAAGGTGCACTCAAAACCTGTTTCCCCTCTTTAAAATATAAAACGCGGCTTCGTTAAGGCTCGTGCATGTTTTATTTGTTCCAACCTGCAGCTCGACGTCTTCTGCCAGCTCCAGAAGAAGAAGAAGGAACGGCGAGGATACTTGGGAGGTACCGGCTTTTTTGGATTTCAGAGCGGCTATAAAAATGAAATCCCACCGAGAGCGGAGTGAAACGCCGAAGAAGAGTCCATTGTGGTTGGTTTGTGAGTGTGTGTGTGTAGATAAATGCTGAAACAACCCCGACTTTTGGCAACAAACACTGACAGACCCACCGCTATAAATCGTACGGGGCAGGCGTCCATGCATCCATCTGTTTATACTCATCTGTTCTTCTTCCTAACCACTTCATCTGTCATCTGTGACTGTTAACTCTTTCCAAAATGTGTGAAGTTGCATTCTTTAAATTCAGTCAGTAAGCACCGACTGGTGATTTGCAGGTGAAACGATGCATGAAAAGTGAAAGAAAAACAATGTATAAGATTTTTTTTAAAAAGAGCTCCACAATAATTTGAAATAAAACAGACCTTGTGTGCATTACTGCCTAAAAAAAAGTTGTTATAGCTCATTTATTTTTTTAGCAAACATCCAGACACTGAGCAACTATTTTTTGGAGTTCCTGCTCAATATTCACTCTAATTTTAGCTCCGTTTTCTATTTTTCACCAACTCCCGAAGGAAATATCTGACTCTTTAAAAGCTCAATCTTTTCTCTTATCGACCAGCTTTGTCCCGTGTTGCTGTTCTTGTAGAGTACAGCAGATTAATCAAAGCTTTATGGCTCAAAAACAACTTCTTAATGCGACTGAAAATGAGGCTGATGAAAGTGTAATTTGTAGACTGAACAACTGAAACAATCTGCCAACAAATATATGCAGGGTTTTGAGATTTGGCTGATTGTTCTCTGTGTATAAAATGTACTTTCACTTGACAATAACCTCTGGAGTTATGAGCTCTAATAGCGTCACCTTATGAAGAGATGAATACCAAATAAAGAGCAAGTACGTACGGGGTGTTGGCCTGAGTAAAGCATAAAGTAAAAGTCAGTGTACAAAGAGAGAGGAGACGCCAGGTTGTTTACAAATGGGAATAATAGCACGCAATTTTGTACATTTATCGTGTTGCTCCCAGTTGTTCACATTAAAAGGGCCAGAAAAAGGTTCAGGAATAAAAAAAAAGAAAAGAAAAAAGAGCTAAAGTCTGAGACCTCTCTCATTTTCTACTTAGAAAGTTTGGAAATCATTGAACACACGACAGAAAGATGCGCGAGAGGTTTTCCAAAGCTGTTAGACCATCTGATACGCGCTTGTAATGGTTTTTACTTGCTCCTTAATGCACACATAAATGCATCTAAATGCCAACGAAGGAAAGAAAGAGCAAGACTGCAAAATTCTGGTGTAAAAATATGGATGATTTGAAATACTTAAAAAAGAAATAAAAAAAAAAAAAATCAACTTTGCAAATATTTTACGAAGGGAAAGGCACTAAACATGTTTGCCAGACTTAGGAGAAGAAAACTGGGCATCTTTTGACCTGCAAATCACCAAATAACGACCTACTGGACAATTATTACGTGTAATAAGGCAACACTGTGGTATGTTTAGCAAAAAGCCGTAATACTGTGAAGAGCAGCTGCCTGTAGATAAAAAAAAAAATTAAAAAAAATCCGTTCATCGGTGACACTCAGTCTTGTCAGTTGGAGCCTCTTTCAGCTCCTCAGTATCTGGAAATGAAGCTCTGGGAAGATTAAAAGTTGTTGTGGTCGGCCCGTCCTTCCAAAAAAAGAGCCTCTGAGGCTCCACTCCATTTCTATCAGCGCTGACCTTTGACCTTGGTTTATTCAGCCCCACGAAGCGTCCCGTTGTGCGACCACCCCGCTTGCGTGCCAGCTCATACTGTGGAGTTAATGAAAACACAACGTCGCCGCACGGTTGAGTCTTGTGGCTGAAGTAGTCACATGTTTCGTCAGGCGAGGCGGCACTTTTTGTTGTTGTTGTTGTTGTTGGTTTTGTTTTTGTTTGCAGGTAAATAGGCAACACATTGTTAATAAGACACTCCTGGTACAAACGGCGGGGACGTCCGGCACCTCGTAGAAGTTGAAGGAAGTTGTTCGAGGATTTCGGTTTTTTTTTTTTGTGTGTGTGTTTTTTTTTTTTTAGACGGCGCACGTCACGCCGGCGTCCTCCACGTGGCCGCAGTTGGTTTTGCCCCAGCCGGAAAACTTACACTGGTGGATGGCGTCCTCAGTCCCGTTGCACGCCACGTCATCCATCCAGATCAGACCAGTACCTGCACACACACCGGAGGAAATACCAGTTAGTGTAAGAAGGAAAAAAAAAAAACACACTGATGAGTAAATCCTGAAGAGTTCATGAACTCCCCTTTCCAGGACACTCCAAAAAAACAAACAGAGAAAACATTTCCTTTTTTCCTTCATCACGATGAAGAAACAGATTCACATCTGGTCTTCGACGCCGACAATCCGAGCTCGGCGGTTCCTCCGACGGCTCCTTCGCGCATCGCGTTCCCTCTTCGTGCGCACAGTTCACAACGACGCGACGAACACGTCGGCTCGGTAAACTGTAAATTGTATATGTCGTGAACGAACTGACCCGATCCTGGTATTTTACTCCTCCCTACTCGACCGGTCTCCGTACCGTCACCAAAGTAACGAAGCGTTAAAGGTGTGTTTGTTGCCATGTGACAAATGAGATGAGGATGTTGTTTGCGCCCCCAAAACCCTTAACAGCTGTAGGAAGGTCAAAAGTTTTGGAGGTCAAACTGAAACTGATACCTCCCTCTTCATATGACTCCGACGGAACATTCATCAATAGATATTTTGCGTATTGAGACAGCAAGTACTCCCTGTGCTTCCTCACAAGGACTGCTGATCAGATAATATTGCATCCGGTGATAAAATACACAGTTCCAGATGGTAAGCAGAGCTTTTGGCAGAATTGTTTTTGCTATAAACTTTTGTTCCTGTTTGTAAAACGGGAATCACTCGAGGTTTTCAGAAACTCCCCGACGAATGGGTTTTGCAACAATGTTTTTTAATCTTGGAGGAGACGGCGTTCAGCTTTGAGGGAATAAGAGCGAACATTTGGTTGCACTCACGGAGATTCTGTAGTTTAAGGATTCATAACTAAATGTTTAAGGCTGGTCGATTTAGAGGAGAGGCTCACTCGTCAGTAACGCTCTTAAAGAAGCATCTGGAGATGTGGCAACCGCTCTCATCTCTGCTGCGCCTGCTCTAAATAACAGCCGTTAATCACTCGGCCCCGCCCCAATAATCAGTTTGATTGATCACCCCGTCGCTTCCCGCTCCTCCACCACTGACGCACGACAACGCCAGAGACACAAACAAATCACTAAGGGAAGCAAAATGACTACAAAGACATGCAAAGCAATGAAAGGGAGACGTAAATCACCACAAAGACACACAAAACAACTTAAAGGAGACACAAAACGACCATAAAGAAACACTAAAGGACTTCAAAGTCACATCGTAAAGAGACAGAAAACCACAACAAGGCCCACAAAATAACCAAAGATGCAAAATGACGACAAAGACTCACAAAACGACCATAAAAAGACACAAAACGACCACAAAGAGACACAAAACAACTACCGAGACGCAAAATGACCACAAAGAGACACAAAACAACTACCGAGACGCAAAATGACCACAAAGAGATTTAAAAAAAGACTGCAAAGACATGCAAAATGTGAACAAAAGTTTAGCCAAGCAAGTAAAAGGACATAAACTGACCAACAAGACAACTTAGAGACACATAACAAACACTTTTAGTCATTCTGAATGTCTTTGTGGTCGTTTTGTGTCTTGAATTCAAGTCTTAATCCACTTTTACTTGTTTAAAAAAAATGTGCGTCACTTCTTTGAATCTCTCTTCTGCAGACGAGGAAGATAAAAAGCTCAAAATCAATAATTGAATTCACATACAAGCGTAATCAAAAACATTAGTTCAGTTTCAGGGCAGCGGGTTTCAAAACAAATCCAAATATGTTTTTTAAAAAAACACTTTCAATGGCAAATAGTTCAAGACTGTTTCATTTGGAGATTAATTACTGGAATGTGTATTAAGACACGACGGTGCATTAAATCTCTTTCTACATTCTTGTGAGACGTGACTGGAGCGTTTATTTTTTTTATTTATGTCTGACTTTATGAACTAAATCAGAAAAAGAAGGTTAATTTATCTGCAGTGGCAGTAAAAAGTGTTTTTGCCTTCTCATGTTGACCGCAGGAGACGAAGTACTGACTCGCAGTTATATTCTACGTTAAAATGTGGGTTAATCCAGCGTGTTGAACTGCACTGCAAAATATAACGTCACATCTCAGGACACTTAAAGTTGAACTACCTTTAAGTATATATTTATTATAAAAAAACAAAACAGATCTTGATCTTCAAAAGGCTTTCGACTTTAATAAAATACTATTACTACTCGTCCTGACAGGAGATGGGAAAAAAAAAAAGAGGTTTCAGGTTGGAACAAAGAACAAAACCAATATTTCTAATTGTTTTGTGTTGTGATATTTCTAACAGCATCATCAGCGCCGTGTGATTTAGTGATGATTTACTCTTTTCAAAAGTTTAAAGATGTTATTTTACAGCCGGCACAAAGCAAATGTCTTTAAAAATTACCATTACAAGATCACCTGGGTTTTAAAGGGGATTAGAAATGACACTCAGACACACCTACGATTATCGAAGAAAAACGAACACGACTAATTCGAACCGTGCGCTGTCTTGATTATTAAACTAGCAAATGTGGATTTGGACACACCCCTAAGTGCCAAGCTCTTCAGATTGGTGCCGCACAAAGTTAAAGTGCATAATTAGGTAGAAGGATGCTTCCAACACTGTGGAATTTTCCAGACATCTACAAAACGGTTTTAAAGCTACTTGCCAAACAACGTTCGTATAACACTGAAAACTCCCCTCCCCTTTTTTTTTTTTTTTTGGATACATGTATTCAAGTAAAGCTTTTAAATCCAAACTGTAAGTAGCGTCTTTTCTGACTGCAGACAGACGCATCTCATCACCGGTTTGCTGGTTTGAAAGACCTCCAGGATGATCCGTCAAAGTAGCAGTCTGTTGTCTGGTGTGCAAACTCTGCATTCTCTGGCAGCATTCACGGCGCTGCTAAATCAAACTGTCTACTTCTACCACTTTTTTCTGTTGGAGCTACATGAAACACGTGCGTTATGGACCCCAAACAGACACATCAGACATGTTTGATGAACCATTCGAAACAGGAGCGCCTCCAAAAGCTCTCACAGAGACTTGTCTTTGCCAACTTGCTCTTCCACCGATATGTTTTATGTTATGTTGTTCCACTAAAGTTTTGCTTTTGGTTCTCTCTCATTTCTTTTTTCCAGACTCCAGTCCTTAAAAAATAAACTGCAGGTCGGATGGAAATGGCGCTGACACTGCAAATATATGTATTTTTGTGTTTGAAAGATGTAATGTTTTACTGCACCGTTTCTTAAAAGTGCTGACTGGGTTTCTTTTCGGTTCTGCCAGTTTGGCGTCTTGATGTTTTTGTTTTTTTTTACTTCAAAAAAACTCAACTTGTGATACAGGTTTTAGTTTTTTTATGTCATCGCTAGACGCTTAGAGCGAGATCCAAACTAATAAATTTTAGCTGGGTGAGAGAGTCAAGTCAGGTCGAATGTTATTTACATACGAGGTGCCGTCAAAAAGTTCAGAGCAGTGTGCGTGGGATCAGGAGGAAGCAAAATCTTTCCCGAGTAAGTATTCCAGCAACGCTGCTTGATCGGCACCTGCGGAGCATTTATATTTCACCATGGACATAAAACTTGACCGCATCGAATCCTGTATCAAATCTTCGGGCAAAGACGTCGTAGGAAGTCAAATCCTTTGAGTAGATGTGGTGGGGAGCTACGATTGCGTTTTAGCAGGTGAGAAACTTTTTGCCAGGTTCTCTGCCGTGGACGTCTCGGGAGGTCCCAGCAGAACTCGGTGTTGACAGTCCGACTCTGGGGGACGAATTCACGGGTGCGCAACCAAAGAAAACCCACCTGGTTGTTCCTGACCTGAGGCACCTTTTGTTTTTTTTTCTCCAGTCTCGGACGGCGACGTTTCTGCTCCTCTTGAAACACGAATGCCACTCAAAACACCTCTTTGCTTCACCTTCGGAGGCATTTCGAGGGTCTCCATTGCCGATTTCTTCAGTTTGATGTGCGCTCAAGTCCGTGCAATGAAATTGCAAACGAGCAATTACAAAAACGCACATAACTCAGACACTGATGTTGATCAAGTGACATAACTTGGAGTATTTACTCTCTAAAGTTCTTGCTTCCTCCCGCTCCGTGTGCATCACTGTGCTGCGCTCTATTAGCATGCAACAGGAACAGTATCAGACATTTTTGTTCTTCTCTCGTCGTCCAAAATCGCAAATCAGGAATTTGCCTTTTTCATGCATTTTGCAGACTGTTTGAATAACATACCAGTACGTCTGTCTTCTGACCTTCTGAGAGGGAGAATTATTCATTTTGTTCACAAAAGCATACTTCTGATAAAAAAAAAATGGTTGCATTTAAAAGGTTTGATATCCAAATAATTACGTCAAAATGATATCCCGGACAAATTATGTGCTTTCGACATTCCTGCTTCAGTTCCCAATCAAACATGTTGAAATCCCGGTTGCGTATTTGGCATCTTGAACGCGGCACGAAACATCACGCGTGTCTCCACGCAGACGAGCGCCGGCTGGAAACGAGGTGTTCGCTGCAGGGGAGAGTTTACACGGGGCTGCAGCGGTAGCCTGATCCAGTGTTGTTGTACATGATACCTCAGCTGTTCTGCTGCTGTGTGTCCTGAGGATTTACTTTAATATACGTGGCCCTTCAAACCGTTTACTCTGGATCTTAACACACATTCGCAGCACCGTCTCCAGGCCAGCGTTACGCACACTCGCTCCAAATTTATGACACTTCTCGCAAATAAGTGTTGAATCACCACAACGCCGCGGGATTTCAGGGGAACACCCAGGAATCATTCACGAACGGAGGGAGTTAGAGGATTGAAAAGTAGATTTTAGGCTTTTGCTGTGATGAAGCAAAAGGAACATTGCCGTCTGCAGAAAATCGGTCAGATTTAGTTCAAAGTCACATTTTCCAACCCTGGAAAGTGATTCTTCTCGTAGGCTGATGTCTGTGTTTCTTCAACTGGTTATGGGGTTACACAAACTAACAAAGTAGTGTTCACCTATATAAAAAGCAGTATTCTGTTTTTGAGTTTAAATTGAGGGTTTAAGAGTTTAAATAAAATATTCTGACTTTGACATTTTTTTTTTTTTGGGACTTTGGATAAATCGGACAAAGTTTTAAAAATGTTTTGATAATGTTTAGAATTTGAAAACATTGTTCACGGTTTGGATGAAAAATAACTTTAAACTGAATGTCTAGAGTCTAAAAAGAGTTTTTCTTCCAGTGCAGATACATTTGAAAAGAAACAAAAACATTTTAAAGTTCATAATCTCATATGAGACTATAAATACCTTGTTACTTGGTCACGTGGTGTTGGCCTGCAGAAGGATCTTACATGCATGAAATGAATTTGCAACGCTGGTTCATTTTGGGTTTTGTGTTGTGGATTTGGTTACACTCCTGATTTCCTCGATTAGCAGAGCTTTATGCGGTGGCTGTTGCCCAGTTTGTACGGTAATTTAGCTGTGAATAAAAAGGTCAGTGGTTCCGTCCCTGAGCTCCTCTCGTTCATATTTGGGCAGAAAAATATCTCGTCATGGACAAACACATATTTCATGGACAAAATAATCAGATTGAGACATAACCTACTTAGTGTAACTATAACAGTTACAAGGTAGAGGAAATTTGATTTTATAGGCTACCTTTTATTGGACCAAGCTATTGAATGTCTTCCTGATTTGGTCATTTCGGTGGTACAGTGTGTTCTTGCCTGTTAAAATCGGAGCCTGAGAAAAAAGCCCCAGAAAGCTCCTCAAAGACGCTGCGAATGAGAAAAAGTTACACTCAACGAAATAAAAAAAATAAAATAAAAAAAGGTAAATGACTCATCTGAACAGCTGTATGTAAATTCCAGATTGCTTAAAAACGAGTCCAACTGCTAGTCACTGCTGTCGTCTTGGACGTCGTCCCCTGGAACAAAAGCACGTTTTCCCCCATTTTCCAGACGTTTTGGTAACAACTGTGCCTGGACAGAGGCTTGAATAATGTAAATCTGACTGGTGAATGAAGGGGGTGGGGGGTGGGGGGTGGTGGATATGGCCTCTGAGACTCTTCCTTGACGACTTCTGGCTCACATGACTTTCCCAATAAAACTTTAATATTAATCCCTGCCGCGTCTCGGACCGCTGTTCGAGCACTGCAACTCAACAGCGAAGAGAAGCAGTTAGTAAAAATCACAACTCTACTTCCATCGGTAAATTTCAGAAAGGATATGCGCTGTGGGTAAAAACGATTTCACCGAATGCACCATAACTCTCTAAACTTTAAAAGGCAGCTGAACCATTTAAGGTAAAACATTTTTACGTTAAATGCACCGTTGAAATAACAGCTGACGTAGCGTTTCGTACCGTGTCCGAAGCGTCCGATCTTATGGAACGCGGTTGCTCCCTGGTAGCCCAACATCCTGCAGACTACTTCTGCGTCCTTTTTGTCCCAGGCGTCGTCACACACCGTCCCCCAGCGACATTCGTGGAAGACCTCCACGCGGCCTTCGTGAGGCCCGGACCCGTTCACCAGCCGCACCAGGATCTCCTCCACTGCAAAACAACACAAACACATTCATCTGTGTGTGCAGATACACAGAAACACTGAGGTATTTATACGTGTTCGTTCCAACTACTCAATGTGTTTGCAGACAGTTTTTATACTTGAAGTCGGCGGAAGTACGTTGAAAAAACACGGGAAACACTTGACTCTCTTTTATCTGGTGTTTGCTGCCGTGGCTTTGAACTCAGATTATTTTCATTTTGAGTGTTTATGAGTTTAACAAAGCCTCGCGGATCGAATAAATATGAAAACCAACTGAGATGAAGAGGTTTTTCTTGACAAGCTGAAACAGAATTTTTCCATAAACCACAGACGCAGACTTTGATTACACAAGAACTATAAATAAAATCACTAGATTTTTTTTCTTTTTCTGTATCAATCCTCTCGTAAAATTTCTGGTTTGAAGTTCCTAATAATTTTTTCAGCGATTGCGGACTCTATAATCTACCAATAATCTCACAGACCTGACGGTTTATCAATTGAGGGATTTTGAAATTCATCCTTCTTTTGGCTTTGCATCTGTAAGTGTTTATCCAGGCACCTTATTGAAAGACTAAAAACAACCGGCTGTATATAAATATTGAGGAAATCGGAGAAGGCAAATTAAAGATATAGGAATGACCAAACCGTGGTGAAATGAAGTTCGAGGAAACAAGAATATAAGTGACAACATAATATATGAAAAGAAAATAGAAGATACAGTGAGATTAGAAAATATGAGATAAAAGGGAAAAGATTAAAAGTAGAGAGAAGAAATTCACAAATCATTGTTAACTACAATAACAAGTATCTTGTTGGTGATTTGTGAGTGCACTTTATTTATATTTTTTTAACTTGAATGCAGCTAGCTGTTTTCACTGTTCATGCTGAGCTAGGCTAACTGCGCCCTGCGTCCTTCCCTATCAGTTAATGTGATGCAACTCTGCAGAAAATAAGGGGTAGAAATTTCTGAAGCTCTGAGGTCAAACCGTCAATAAACTTGCTTAACATTATGGAGCTACAGCTGAAATTTGTTAAAGATAGATCGACCCTTGACGAAGTTCGTGCCTTTAAGCTTTTATGTACAGGAATGCATCCGGTGGGAATTTGAGACGGCAATCTGCAATTTCGCTGTCATCGTCAGAAAAGACGTAGTTTGAAAGGTCAGCTGACTTGTTTGCATAATCTCGACAAGGCTTCAAATCGTGATGGTGATGGAGATGCAGCTCAAACACTTCAACAGGTGTGTAAAACCTCTGCAGTGTTTGGGATGACCCACTTTGATGGACTCAGGATTGGAGGGCATTTCTCGGTGGCATTATGGCCAAGCACTTTCAGATAATAAACTTACCAACAGTGTGTGTGTGTGTGTGTGTGTGTGTGTGTGTGTGTGTGTGTGTGTGTGTGTGTGTGAGAATGAGTGCGTTTCCTGAAAATATGCAGCAGCTGTACTCGTATAATTGACTTGATTTATCACCTTTCACAGGGCAGAGAGGAAATGAGAGGGAGAGGTAAACACACACACACACACACACACACACACACACACACACACACACACACACACACACACACACACACACACACACACACACACACACACACACACACACACAGGGCTGCTCATCATTGTTAAGACTGTTGACAAAGTGCTGCAGAATGAAGCCAGACACATTATCTACACAGGATATTAGTGTCATCAGACCATCATAAATTTTTAACTGTGTACCATTTAACTCTCATTAAATATAGTCAAGTACATTCACTAGCCCATCACCGGCCCATCATAATTTAATATCTACCATAACATCATACTGTCATATCTGCCGCACATGTTCGTGTTACATAGCGGCAAATTAAAACCAGAAAACCAGGAATTAGATACAATTTCAACCTCCTGTTGCTCTTCTTTCAGACGAAAGAAAAAGAAAGCTGAGATTGATCGAGCAAGCACATGCTTTGTTTTGGAAAATAGATGAGCAATTGCATGCTCAATTACCTGAATTACAGTTTATTACAGATGTTGAAACTATTTGTTTCCTCCTCACAACACACAACAGGTCTAAGTCCAAGATCTTTTTTTTTTTTTTTTACAACTGCCATGAAGTTGGGTAAAAAAGAAAAAAAACTGCAACGCTCCAGAAAACAGGCATGACGACGAAGAAGGTATCAACGAGATTAAATACTCATCACGACCTCTCATCGCTCCTCCAGACGGGAGTTTACTTTTCAAATTCAAAAAAACGCCGTGTCATCGTGAATTCGGGAAAAGAAACGACATTGCGAGTTATCGTGTTGAATACTGATTTCAACAGAAATGTTGTTTGCACATGATTTGTTAGCTTTCTATTTATATACAACTGCTGGAGGTCATCTGGCGCCGTTTTGTTTTCCACTTGTGTAGCCGACTAAAGAACAACATCCCCACTTCAGTGTTTCGTTAAAACCTGCTTGTTTTTTTGGACTGTAAATCATCACAGAAGCGGTAATAACATGAAAGGATGAAGAGTGAGGACGCGTCCACTCATGCTGTCATGTGACTATTGTGCGAGGATTTGCATATAAAAGACCAAAAAAAAAACCTAATACTTCAAAATGTATTTTAAAATAAGAGTCTATACGACACGGACAATCGAACTGAGTGCACTTTCTATTAAGTTATATATGTTTAAAAAAAAAAAAAAAAAAGTTTTTTTCAGAGCTTTATTAAATTCATCTTCGTGTGCAAAAAAACCCCTGATCCACATCACCACTTTCTTCCATCTCTAACTATCCGTCGCTCGCGGCTCTTCGTTCCTTCTCCTCCCTGTGAAGCGCCCGAGGCTCCCCGCGGCGCAAACGAAAGCCGCCCGGAGACAAGAGGAAGGACGAGGAAAGGCAGCACGTGTCGACTAATCAGAACCACGCAACCGAAACTTCGCACGCGTTCGTGTCTCTGCGCGGCAGCAGAACTGAATTATACCGAATGACGTCGTTTTCTGGAGGAAGTGAACTTTGATTTATTTTGCCGGAAAAATTGTATTCAAGTAAATGGATCTCTTTGTATGAAGACGCGGTGCAGCTGCAGGTCGTTTGAGGCGAACACCTTGTGTTTTGAGGCTTTCAAATGAGTAAGAACCAAAGCGTGCCAAACCCTTTCCCCTGCACGATATTTTCTCTAATTATATATAATCATAATCATTGATTATCAAGTCATATCTTCACAACCGCGGGTTTTGCATTGCTACGCTTTGAGCTGTAGAAATATAAAGGGGGAGTTTCTTATGGCATATTTATGGTATATAAATATTCAACGTAGTCTATATTTGTCATTTCAGATGGTAAAATTCATGGTTGCAGACTAGAATTGAGAATTTGTGCGACACTGAAGACCCATTGGTTAAAAAAAATCGTTATAAATGTCGATGTACCGTCGGTTAAGTGCACCATGCAGGAAACTTTGCGGCACGTCGTTTGGTGAAATCCAGTGTTATTCACCCCCCCCCCTTTTTTTTTTATTCCCCAAGCTGGCCGTGCTTGAATATAATAAAATGTCAACATGTCCTAGCCACTAATTTCATTCTGGATCAGAGTTTATGAAAATAATTTCGCTATTGGTGGAAAAACAGGCCTCAGAAATCTGTTTTCAGCTAATTACTTTTGACCGTTTATGCGGTTGATGACTTTCTCAGAGTCTTGATGACACGCGTAGGTTTGCCCTCAGAGAAAATGAGTGTCTTTGAGTTGTTATGCAAAACGTCGAGAACCCCGCATCTGTCGGTTCGCGTCTCCACAAGCCGACAGCTCGTTCACCTCGGACGGCCAACGAAGCGGTTCACCGTGCAATAGAGGCACTCTGTAATTTAGACATAACGAGCCTTGTACCTTTTTCTGCAAAAGTAGGGAAATTAATGTGAGATTTATGAGATGTAATGACTGTTTTTGTTCGGGTGGGTGGGTGGGTGGGGGTTGGGTGGGAGGGGGGGGGGGGGGGGGGGCGAGGGACTGGTCGGGTGAGCTCCAAAGCGTTGGTGTCGGTCCAAGTGGTTCAAGCCTCAGAGAACACGGACTGATCGCGTATTACTAATGTTTATCTGGCAGGCAGGAAAAGCCTGGACTGCAGCGGACTGAATGGCTGCAGGACAACGGCTAACTAGCTCCATCTGTTCGTGAAACGCTCTTCTAAGAAAATCTGACGTGATTGTCTTCTTATCCTCAGTTTCTTCTTGTTGTTTTTGATGGCTTGAAACAGCTCTAGTTGGTCCCACTTATGTTGTCTGTCCGGTTGCAGACCGTTGGCTTAGCTTAGCATAAAGACTGGAAGCAGGGGGGAAGAGCTAGCCTTGGCTTTTGTCCAGTGGTAATAAAACCCAGCTCCTCCAAAAGCTCATTAATTTATAAGATATAAAAAGGGTAAAATTGGTTTTGATTAAGAGGGAAAAAAATAAATAAATTGCAAAATGAGTAAATAAAACACCTCACTCTCAACGAGAGGTTTTAGCGTGAAGATTTTTTGTGTTCGCTTTAAACATGAAATTTGAAATTATTATAATGAGATTAAAGCACTGGGGAAGCCGAGTTCTGTTCCAGCAACATAATTGGATCCATCAAGTAAAAACTATACGTACAATACAAACTTGAGAAGGTACGAAACAAAAGGAAACATACTGTTTTATATCTGATTCTGTCCCTCAGCATTAACGTCGAAGGGTCACACCAGATAGAGATTAAAACTTGGCTTCAGGTGGATTTTCACAGAAATATGATATCGTGGTGTTTTTGTGAGTCATGAGTCTCGGGATGAAAATGTATTTCTCATTAGACTCAGAAAGCTAAAATGATTTGTTTTTGGATCCCTGTAGCTGCCCGTGTCCACTAAAAACAGCCTGTTGTACATTAAACCCTCTCCGGACCCTCGAGATCGACTATCAAGCTGCCCGATGGTATCTCTCTGTTAATATGTCAACTGTCAGGAGAAAATTACACAAAAGTTTTTAATGGCCTCAAAATGAAAAAAAAACGAAAGACAATTTAAGTGTTCTGTTACATGTTACGTACTCATGGAATAAATGTCTTTCAGGAATCATAATAGCGAAATTGCCGGACTCTGGCCTCTGTTAATGTTTCACATTAAGTTCGCTTTTATCCTCAAAATCGAATTGAGGTGATGGCAGTGCAGTTCGGGACAATGGAACCAGTCTCTGCTGAAGTTAGAGAAGATTTACAAAATACACAACGTTAAACAGACTCAAGTGTGTTTACTGCAGCTAAATAGCTTTTAGTAGTCACAGTACAGAGTGTTATTTCCAAGAATCATTAACTGGAGGACATTAGTTTGAGGGGTTTTAGATCATCTGGGAAAATAAAATGTAAAAAAAAAAAAATGATAAAAGATGACATTGTTTACCCAATTCAAGAAATCAGTAACATCTTGATAGTATAAGCCACTGTTGTCATTGTAAACTGCACATTTCCCCCCCCTTTGTATTAAAGAATAACGACAAATGAACGGCCGTAAACAAAGTTTTAAAAAAAAATAAAAGTAGCTATTAGATTAATAATAAAAAGAAATCGAATCAAGTACTGGACGGACCTCCTTGAAAAACAACAATGCGCTAGATTCAATTCTTTTGTGTGGTTTGGCATATTTTCATGTATTCAGTCCGCTAAACCCAGTAGATCAGTTCTTTCAGCTGATTCGGTCACTGGACGAAGTTTTTTTTTCAATCTGCAATTTTGCTGAACTTCATGTAATCTGCATGTGCGTCTCGAACGATTAACAGACAAAACGAGAGTAACAAGGTCAAATTTGACTCATTTTAACCAGAAATATATATTTTTCAGGGCATCAGGAGCACATTAAGTCAATGAGCGCGTTAGAAAAGAGACCGTCTCCAAAATCCATTCTCCCACTCTTATTCTTTGTGACATAAGATAAAAGAAAATGGCCTAATACGGATGACAGATCTGTTACACAATCTGGGCTCCATTTGTCATCTCTGACGCGGGAACATTCACTCGCGCTGTCAAGGCCTTTCAACAGAAGACCCTTCGAGTGACGTGACGTCTCGGTGCCGCAGGTTTCTCCTTACGTTAACGTCCAACATGTGTGCGTGAACTCTCGCTTTTCCACACAATTTCTCAGGTCGCTGTTGCGGTAAGCGATTATGCAGGTACGAGCTGCGTTGCTTTGAAGTCGGGCCCACATGAGGTTTGCGACAGAAAAATGCACGACGCGGCGATTTGATGTTTTCTCAGAGGCACCATTCGTGAGGCCTCGGTTCGTCTGTCGTCCTCCGAGGACATCAAACGTCCGCGTCTTGTAAACGACGTGAGCAAGAGGAACTGATTTTTGACAGCTCAGTGACGGGCAGAAAACGGCACTCGACGGGGTCGAAGGATCGGGAACTCTTTGACGTTGAACGCCACGCCGTCACTCGACACGTGCCGCGCAGCCACGACGACGCAACAAAGGAAGAATAATATCTGCGGCAACAAAAATGTCTGTTTTTTTCTTTCGGGGGTGAGGGAAGCGAGGAGGACATTAATATTTTTCGGTTTCGGGTTTCCACCGCACGACGTATGCACACTTATAATGTTGTTTTTAAAAAAATCCTTTTGATGTACGCTGAGACATGTGGTCCGTCATCGTGTGTCGGAAACAGAGATTACATGGAGAAGAAAAGCAGATCTACTGATCCTTTAAACTCCCCTCGGCTCTGCGACGGGCCAGAGACGTATGAAGCCCATAAAGTCGTCGGATCGTAAATTTTTTGTTCGCCTTTTGTTGGTTTTGGACCATACGCATCGATGTATGTGCTTTGTCTTTGTTTGTATTACGGCGACTGTGCAGTCAGGCGAGATTTGTCTCGAATGTGATCAAATATTCTTATAAACATCGTTGTCAAACACGTTTTTTTTTTGGTCATGTCAAACTTGTTTTAAGTCTTTATTTTGATTTTACCATTTGGAATCGCTGCAATTAGTCGATAATATCCACATGTAGCCAGCTGTGGCCACGTAACAGTAAACACAACAGTCGATGTCTGATGTGATTAAGACGGAGGATAAACAGAGGTGCACGGCATTGTAGTATGATTATCATTGAAAAATGCAATCTAATGCATTGTGCACTGGACTACAATACAGTGACAGATGTTCCTAATATTTTATACTATCCACCCTATTAACATACATGAGGGAGGTAAAATGTTAGGGAACCCTTAAAACTACCACATGTCCAACAATGTCAATAAAATACTGACATTTTTTAAGCTTAAATATTGTATGGTAAGTGCTGAGTGAGTGTAAAATGTAACACAATAGACAAAATATATATATATATATATAACATATTCTTTGATCTATCCTATTTCCTATTTGCTTCTGTGGAAGTCTCATTATTTCACCGTGGGTTGAAAAAGTTGCATAAGTGTGAATGAATCGCACGCTCACGTTACACATCGCGATTTGAGGTTGAATATTCACTCGGAGCCTCTCGTTATAAAAACAGAGAGCGGCGGGAGAGAATACTTCAAATAGCTTTAAGGTAATATAAGGACGCAATAAATGAGCGAAAATATTAGTACTGCTGTAATTCCACAACCGTACAAGCTCTTTAGACCATTTTCAACATGTGTACAGAGAGTGTCACTTAATCACAGTGTGTATAAGGTTTCTATGTCCGAGGGGAAAATTACAATTTATCAAAGCAGCAGCAGCATAATAGAACATCTTATTAGCTGTTGCCCATTTAAAAAAAAAAAAAAAAAATCTCAGCAGGAGAGGATGATGGAAAAGAAACATGAAACTTGCTGGCGTCGAAGCAGCAGTTTTGTTACGGCGCTAATTAGCGGAAATATGAGCGTAGCATCCAACATGCTGTCTCCAATGGAGTCCATAAAACGCTTAATTTCATAGTTGAATCTTTTAGCAGACCGTGATCCCCGACTCTTCAAACATTACTGGGTTTACTGACTGTGTACTCGTCTCTTTGCATCCATGCGCGGACATCTGACGAGCTGCAGGCTGCAGTTACTGCTGGAATTAATGAAATTACCGAACCAAAGAGAGAGACTTGGCATCGCTAACATGATGTTGTTATCCTGGGGGGGGGGGGGGATTTAAAAAAAACAACTTTTATATTTGCTTTTGCGTTTTTATGTTGTTGTCAATCTTGTTGCAAGTGGAACAGTCAACAGTCGCGGGAGGGAAATGTGCTATTAGCATAGAACTGATGGAATTTTCTGATTAAGTGAAACCGTCCGATGCTTCTTTTGTTTTTTTCCTGAAATTTATCCGGTGCTATTAACCCTAAAACTAACCCCCAGAACATAATAAACCCACGAGTGGTAAAGCCTGTGCAGACAGTTAGAGTAATTCATAAACTATTTAATGGTAGCTGAAGAGGACAGAGTGATGTTCCCTTCTGCTGTAACGTGAGCTGGACTCATTTCTATTAAATAATATGGTTTATTTGAATGTCAGCTCTCACCTGTTCTCTCCCCTCGGTCGCCTTTCTCCCCCTTGAACCCTCGTTCTCCTCGGTCACCTGAGGACACAACAGGACAGAAGCTCCCATTAACTCATGATGGAAAACGAAGGAATAGAAACTTTAAAATCCATTAATAAGATTAAGTAGCACATGTGGAAGTGAGACCCAGGTTTCGATCAAATACAACGAAAAGAAAAGTTGTCACATGCCCGTGATGTTTTTATTGATGAGTTGAAGTTAGATATTGATCAGCAGCTGGAAACTGATGATTAACAATAAAATGTGAACCCTTATCAGACCTTAGTTCGATGCTTAAACTCTGTAGACCACACAATTAAGAACACATTTGTAAGAAACAGATAGCACACCAGTTATTTGCACTAAAATATCACGACAAAAAAAGTGAGATTTTCTGTGTTTTCCACTTAAGTTTTGGCTTCACGGAGTCACAATCATATTTGTTTAAAAAAAAAAAAAAAAAAATCCAATAAAATCGAGTTTTTCTAAAAACTGACCACCCTATTAATCTGCTGAACGCTACCACATACCCAAAAATTCTTAATGTACAACCACAGTATAGAACAAAACTGGGGAAAGAAATGAAGTGAAATAACACCAAAGCCAGAGACTAGCCAGAAGCCCCCACAGAAAAGAGCAGCAACAGGTTTAAATTTCAAAACCTTTTCTGACACCTCACGCCCATTTCCCCTCCTTTGTACTCCTTTGTATATTTTTAGCACTCTTAAATAGCCAGCCCTGTAATTGCCTTGCGATTTGGGCATACAACGTATAAATGAGAGGTTACCACCCCGAATCCTGAGTTTAAATTTACCTCTGAAAGTTGTGGTTAACATTTGTTTGGTTTTTTTTCAGCAGAGAAATAGAGAAGATAGAAAACACAGTTTTGGACAATCTTTACAGCATTGATGTTCGGATATGAGAGAAGTTAATGCGATGCAAAACCCAGAAATCACCGCGAGTCAAAAATCCTCCCATTTGCGGTTGCTGCAAAATCACGGTACGTTTAGGCACACGACGCCTCCCTCCAATCAGCACCTCATTTGTTTTCATTTCAAAATATAGTTTTCTTCCAAACTCCCAGGAATTACCCCAGACGCAGGAGAGAGTCGGTTTCAGCGCCGTTTGTGGCTAATTCTCAGCCGTGAGGTTTAAAAAAAAAAAAAAAAAAAAGAAGAAAGAACACACAAATCTGTTATTGCCATGAAGCTGTAAGAGCAGGGGTGTCAAACTCATTTGAGTTAAGGGGCCACATACGGCCCACTTTGATCTCAAGTGGGCCAGACTAGTAAAATCATAGCATAATAACGCAGACATAACGACAATATTTCTCTATGTTTAAATCATTGGTGATAGTTTTTGGATGATAAACCCTATTTTAAGGTCTTTCTACAATAAACTAGAAACATAAAGAGCAAAAACTCAGACATCAGCCCGCTGTTTATCTGCCTGGGCTCTCCTCTGCAGATTCCCTCGCTTTGCGACGCGTTTGACGTCAAACGCGTCGCAAAGCGAGCAGCGATCGCTTCTGCCTCCGGAGCAGACGTCGCATTTACGCTGTTTTTAAAGCAATTACTGGATCGATTAAAAAAAAAATTACAAAACGTTTGTACTCATAAACCTCCATATTCTCATAGAAATGCAATTTATGTCTTTCTGTAATTTTCACACTTAGCAAAGTCATCTGGCGGGCCGAGCTGGACCCGTTTGTTTGACACCCCTGTGTAAGAGGATCAGCTTCACGGGGGGATTTATCCCACCTAGGAGAGTTTAGGTGCTGGCCTCGGTCCTGGTCCCACCTCCCGTCTGCTACTGCCCGTGTGTGACCAAACACTTCACCACACCCTGCCTTGTGACGTTCTCAGCTGTCGGTGTCACCTCCATTTTCGACCACATCCTTAACAACTAAATAACACTGTGGGGAAAACCCAAACACACGAGTAAGCTGCTGCCGAGCCACAAGAAACAGCAGATGCGTTTGATTTAAAGCTGCTCGACGGAATTCGGTGTGCCACGAATGGCAGCGGTGGGTAAAATTGGGTGGGAGAGGAGGGTTCGACAAGTGTCGGAAGGGTTGCTGTGAAATTTGGTACAGACAATCATAAGGACCCTCAGGGTGAATTGGAACAGCTTTCTTAAGTACCTGACTTTTCATCTAATGCCAACAGAATAACAATTCGTTCGGAAAAATACCAGCAAAAATACTGTTACTGCAATCAGCCTCAGCTCTACTGTGTACTTAGTGGTTATTAGCGAATGTTAATTTGTCAACAAGCTTAACCAAAACGTTATATTTGGTAAACATCATGCGAAGCCTCAACTTCCTGTAATTGGTCCAAAAGCCCGAACCCTTGCAAAAACGTTCACATCGGAAACAAATCAAACCAAGGTTCAGTTTGATCCAGACTCAAAGCCAAGTATCTTGTTAGTACCAAATCTTAGACTCATTATGGTCTGTGTTGTGGTCCGAGGGACGCCTCCTACTCCGGTTCAGACTAAACTGAAAAGTGCGAAGGTCCAAACAAGGTAGGTAAAACTTTAACAAGAGCCAAATGTTTTTTCTCGAAGGTTGGTGGAGACCAAAACAGAGATAACAGGAGTTGTCCATCAATGGTGTATAAATGCTGATGTTGCTCTATGCCCGCTAAATGTGCTTAATAGTGAATTGTTTACGACTATGTGTCTGTCCGTTTGCATTTCATTGTCCCTCAGTGACCAAAACACAATCAAACCAACAAATAGTCCAGTTTTAAGCACCGAGAAGTGACAGATATTGTCTGTAAACCCAGCTGGTCAGACATGTTTACATCCAAAGAAAAGACCTACAACTGATGCGCTTCCCTGTTCAGTCTACCGACCATCCATCTAAAAAAACAAAACAAAACAAAACAAAAAAAACACAAAGCGTCCCAGTTCACACCAGAGTTCACCCTTCACTGGTCCGTTAAACCCTCAACCAGACCCCGGTTGGTTGAAAGCAGACACACATTGTTGGAAACCGACGGTGTGCAGACGGCCAAAATATCTGCGAAGATCCTTGTTTTCCTCACGCGCGCTCTGTTTTTCTTGTGAAATGTTTATTTGTGTGCCGTTCCCAGCTTTCCCTCCCATAATTAACTTGTCGCGTTTCATGTTTGTTCAGCCACGGTGGTGAATCAAGCCTTGTGCTAATTTTCACATGTTTTTTTTTTTTTCCCCCCTTTGTGTTTACTCCAAACAAATGAGAGGTCCCAAAATGAAAGCTGTGATTTGTAACAAAATTGAACTTCCTCCCATTTTGACACGTTCTCTCTGATAAAAAAAAAACACATAAATGCCGTACGTGAGTATTGATCGTTGGTGAAATGTGTCTCCGTTTAAGATGTCAATGCTGACAGATTGCTTTCGTGAAACAAGCTCCGTGACACATAATGTGAGGTTTTTTTTTTTTCCAGTGAGAAGCTAAAACAGTTGTTTGGTATAAAATCCGTGCTCTTGAGTGAAAAGGAGTTGGCGGCTGGTTCCACAAATGTTTTCCCTCATCCTGTAGTGCCAATCATTTTTTGGGGTAATTGTTTTTGTTGGTAATCCAAAACGCTGTGTTGCTGCTAACAAGACATGCCTCCCCAGCTGTTGAGTTACATCACACACAATCTAAACGTGAATAGATTTTGTCTGTACGACTTGTCAAATCTTAAGATTGCTGATTGGACGTTTGCTTTGGGTGTTGCAGTTAAAATTTTATGTTCACAAGCTTGTATCTTTGACTATAAATTCTGTTGTGTTAACTAATGTCATTTTATGGGTACTTAAAGCTAACACCAGCATACAACAGCCTAGTTTATGGAAAAATGTACTTTCTGCTGATCAACGATGAGCTGGCTTGAAAAGGCTGACCTTAAAGGGAACTGAACTTACGGTTACTGCAGAATTAATTTCCTTAACAAGTGACCTTGTTAGCTCGGAGACGACCTTCGCTTGTAATGAAACTTTATTGTCTTAAATGATGTATTGTGCAAAAGGGTAGCAAACAACCCAGCACAGAGAAAATGGAAAGAAGCTTGGGATCTACAGTAGCTATTTCTAGCATCTTTCTGGCTATCTTTATTGCCAGCTACAATAGTTCACCAACTAGCCCTGCGAGTAATGACTCCATCACGCTTCGACTGCCAAATATTCGGGTGGAATTTTCCTGTTTCACTTTCTGGTGTGACAGAGCTTTCAACGTTGAATTTTCGCTTGAAACACTTTATTTCTTACAAAGCCTTTCTTACCTTTCTTTATGGCATCTCTTTTTTCTGCTTTATCATCAATATAGCTGGATTTGTTTTTTTCCCCCAGTAAATATCTCAAAGGCCAAGTGCTGTCTTTAATATTAAGCCCGTTGTATAGATAGATAGATAGATAGATAGATAGACAGACAGACAGACAGACAGACAGACAGACAGACAGACAGACAGACAGACAGATAGATAGATAGATAGATAGATAGATAGATAGATAGATAGATAGATAGATAGATAGATAGATAGTTACTTTATTAATCCCACAAGGGGAATTTTTTTTCACTACAGCAGCATTATAGGTACAGGAAAGCAATAAAACAACAGTAAAATATTAAATATAAAAATACACAGTATATACAATAAATAGAATAAAATAGAATAATTAAATTAAAACTAACTAAAACAACTCCGAAGAGAGGAGAAAAAAAAGATACTTAAAACAAAAACACACTCGGTGGAGCTGCTGTAACAGGCTGCCACTAGCACGGCGCCATCTTAGGCAGGGACTGTATAGCCATGCACTTGACATCCATGAGGGCAAAGCAGACAGAATCCGCCAAAACTCCGATGGACTCTGGTACTGAGTGTTGAGCCGCAACAACTAAAGTGCAAGAAACAACAGATCAGCCCGATCCAAGGTTTTGAGAGCTATTGGCCAACATCGGGACTGTGGGACTCAACACTGGACATTTCAGCCAAACACCACACTGATTGGCAACAGCTGTTGGCTGAACACACACACACACACACACAAAAGAAACGCAAAGGCTTTCAGCGGCTTATCACATTAGTCATGGCTGTAATTTCTTCATCAGAGCTGAGTTTATGTCTGAGTGTGTTTTTGTTATCGTTGGCGCTGTCCAACTGGCGGTACCAGAGAGGAAACAACAACGCCCACAGAGTTTACGTCGATTCGGAGAGATGTCGGAGACAGGATGAGGAACAAAAGAATAGCAAAAGGTGTGATTTAGTGGACAGTCTTCAGTCTAAAGGTTGGCATTGTTCTCACGTTTTGTATTTACAGTCTGCATCGGAAAACTATTGGTAAATGAGAATACTGAATGTGCTTTGATAACATATATATTCAGCTGATACTATTCAATGCTTATATTTTGCATCACAAGAATTATGATCCAACCTAAACCATTAAAGATGCATGGACTCTCTAGAAAACATATCACAATCCACTGCATACCTTTAAAGATGTAAATAAATACTTAAATACTCACATTCAAATTCTCTATACATTATTTCCATGGTACATTTGGAGCTTTTTTTGTGACAGCATGATGGATGTTGGGCAATGAGAAAAAGTGGCTGCGTATATGATTGTATGATTAGTATAAATGTATAATTAGCAGACACGGGAAGAAATCCCCCCATTTGACTGTTATCCAACTATTGAAAAGGCAGATTAAATCATACATTTATCCCAATTATACGGGATAATAAGGACCTACTAAACCTCTCATTTATGTCCTCATTTATTTCATTATTTCAGTCCAATGTTCATACTCGGCAAACTGCACCTGCCAGTCGTCCATAAGGTTACGTTTATTGTGACCTCTAGGTGGCCGTACTAATTATGACTGGAGAAAAATAAAACAATGCACGTGACCGTAGTGCAAAGAGTGACAAAGTCCACATGGAGAGGAGGTCGGGGTGCGTACGTTTGTTAATAAACATAACCTTCATAACTGGCATCATGTGAGTAACATACGGTACTTATTTTAACCAAAACAATCATCTTTTCCTAAAGTAGTTTTAGCGCCTGAAGCTCGGCAAACGCTGACCGTGTCAACGGTGCGAGGTTTACCACGTGTTTTTTTTTAATAAAGATCCGGTACACCTGTTCGCTGCAATTCATACATTCTGCATGTCATTGTTATCGGTGACGATAAAGCTGACCTGACACTTTCCCCCAGGTCAGCGGTCTCCAACCATTTTTTTTTTTCCCTTCGAGAGCTACTTTGACAAAATGCAAGTGCTACTCGTGTAGCTCTCGGACACTGTCACATTTATTCACATAGCTGAGCTCCACCAAACCAACTGAATAAGCTTGTTTCACGTGAAGAATAACAAATTGATACTCAACGAGCTACTGGTTGGAGACCCTTGCTGTACTACTTTGGCATTCAGAGAAATATTCTTTAAACTGATCGCTTTCCAGCTCATTATTTTGTAAACATCCTGTGTGGGAAAATATTTCTCTTGCATCGGCTCAGCGAGGATGGCCGAGAACTGATCAGATTAGCAGAGACAGCTGTTCCACTGTAATAAACAGGAGAAGATATGGGTGGTTAAAGCAATTATAGCTTCCATGGGTAAACACACCAGGAAAACAGTGACACCTGTTCGTGATGTAAGAAGTGTTAAAAAGCTTTCGGGTCCTAATAATTCCTGGTGAGGAAGTTTCATGCAGCCATTTGAAGACGGAGATGATTTGAACTGTGAACGCATTGACAAGTTTCAGCTGTGAGTTGGAAAAGGGAGAAACTCTGTTTTTCTACTGATGGACTCTTGATGGTTTCGCAGGAGAATGACTCGCTTTAATGTGGCTACTGCTGCGGCCCCCACATTCCCGCGATTGCTGTATTATAATCTGCTAGTTAATCTGTGTTTTTTTGTTGTGGTTCCATGTGTTTCCTAGATGAGCTTTCTCGGGGTCACATCCACGTGCAGAAACGCTGAGTGGTGACCTCAAATGACCGAGCCAGGAATGAAATCGTAAGCAACTCTGAAACTGATTAATCTCAGATACAGCGCAGATGTACCTCTAGGCCCGGCAGGTCCGGCGTCTCCTTTGTCTCCTTGCACACCGTCCAACCCAACAGACCCTTTCATTCCCCGAGGGCCTTGGATGCCTTTTTCCCCAGTAAATCCTAAAACACAAACATGTAAACATGAGGAAAAATCTGCCTGATCACAACATGCTGCAGGATCGGGCTTCAAAGATTATCATAGAAAAAGCCTGAAATAAGTGCATTTGAACAAATATCTTAAACAGACACATCTTTGGATCTTATAATGCTCCCTGTTGTTTGTTATAGCCTTTATTTTCTGAGCAGTTTAAGACTTACCGGATCCTTTAAAGTTTGCAATAGACTTTAGTGTTCCCTAAAAGACAATAGACCCCCACACATGCTGAATAATTTCACTAGTGTACACATTTTCTTTCACTACTGGCAGCCGCAAAAGGAGCGACTGAGTCAGGAACAAACTTGATGACACGCTGAATCTCCAGTGATCGTGTTTCAAAGTTATACTGTGTGTGGAAAAGGGAAAGGAATGGAAGAGCGCATGAGGACATAAAGAGGCTGCACAGAGTCCTACTGGAGGCCAGTGAAGTTTATCAGAGTGAGGCGAGGTGAGCAGCTTCAACACAACACCGTGCAAGATTTCATCGCCAGACTTCAACGTACTCAGTCCCACTTGATCTGATGAGTCATCATGATTTTCATCAGGCTGTAAATAAGCAAGTACTTCACCAAGCCAATGCAGAAGTGCCTTAAAGTGCAATACCACTGAGGGCCACTAGGGGCTGGCTCCAAAAAAAACCTCAGGCTCCAATAGACTTCCATTAAAAAAAAAAGCATCAGCTTCTCATTAAATACAAAGTCAAGAAAATGTTTTCCACAAATCTTTACGGTCTCATTTGCCGAATTCACTCCTTCTGATGAGTGTTCGGGTGGTCCATCTGAAAATAATTCCATCATTAATTAGATATTCGGCCTCAAACAGAGGTACGTTTGCGGGTGTGCAGTCAGGTTGTTGGTGCAGGCTAGTGGGTGTAGTTTCTTCAGGGTCTCAGGTGGATCACCCTCTACTTCCTCCCAGATCATCCAAATATGGTCACTTCTTGCTCCAAGAAAACCCCCAGGATGGCGACCGCCTGAATGCCAGACTCGGGGCACCGCATTTTATCCGAAAAAGTCTTCAATCACCATTTTTACTGGCCCTGTCTGTGCCCTCAGCACTGTGTACTTTACTCTGTGATTCAGCATCCCCAATAGACACACTAATACTACTCTCGTTCCTCCATCTGTGACTCCCTCGACCCTTAAAATCTTTGCTAACACAGAGAAAAACATCAACATCTTTTGTTTTGCTCCTTAAGTTTGTTTACACGGAGCGCACTCGAACGTCTCAAAATGAACGTGGCAACGAGGTCCTGATTGCGGTGAGCGAAGTGTCGCCGAGCACCGATACGCTCTGATTAATGCGACTGCTCGAGAAAAGTGAATGAAATAATTAGAGTGAAGACGTCACAGCCAGAAACACCAAATAAACCGATGACGGATGATGTCATGTAACTCGGCTCGACACAGAAAAGCCGCTGGGAAAAAAACAGAGAACACCGATCAATCACAGTTTGGATCCAGTGCATAAGTGTTCTTTGTGTTCTGCAGGTCAGTCCAACTGGATCGTTCAACGAGTCGGAGAGGATAGAGGATGGATGTGATGACAGATTACTTTTGGCTGCAGTCGAATACATGTGGTGCAGTACGAACACATTGTGTGGGCCGAGCTCTTTTTAAAAAAAAAAAAAATGTATGATCAGAAACAACATTTCTAAAGTTATTAATTAGTAACAATACCATGTTCTGGTATGGAAATACTTCTGGTGCAGATTCACTATAGTTTCACTTTCTACACATCATGATCAAAACTTCCCTCAGTAACTTGACTGCATCTTTTTATTTATTTTATTTATAATGAAGTATCTTATCTATCTCTTCAGCCTTGATTTGAATTAAAATGTCTTTTAGACGTATTTAAATTTGATTATATTTACTTAAAAGAAAATGCCTTATATGTTTGCTTTTCTTTATTAATTTCCTTCCCGCTTTTAATCCATCTAATTTGTTCTCAAATTTATTTGATTTTTTTCTGGTATTCCAACTGTGAGCACTTTGAACTGCAACCAAAAATGTACGAAAAGTGCGATATAAATAAAGTATGATTGATTGAAGTTTAATTATTTAACTGTCCCTTTTGGAGGTGTTTGTGTTGTTTTTTTTAATCAATAATTTAAAGATAAAACAGCTCTAATTAAGTTCAACACAAGCACCGAATCGTACAGAAGCTCGTCACCAATAAGTATGTCAATAAAAATCATACGACGCTGAAGACGGCGGTTTGGTGGTCGGGAGTTGTTTTGTTCAACTAACAAGGAGGCCCTCTATTTTTCCCTGCAGTTAGAAATTATTTCTGTTCACTTTTTCCTGGAACTATACGGCAGCAGGAGAGGGGGGGAGGGGGGGGCTTTCAGCGCGAAGATAATGCTTCTTGGAAACGTTTGTCGGCCGGGGGAATGTGGGATGGATGATGACAGGGGACGACCTGAGGGGTGCTGATTCAAGGGGTACCAAGCCGGACGGGGTGCCGCAACATCTGGATTCACATTGTTGTTATTTGCGTCGTCCAGTGTCTTTTGAAAAATCGTGATTTCAGGGTCTGGAGGTGCTGACTCGGGCCTGAACGGTTTTTAGAGGAATTACCTGCGAGACAAAGACAGATGAGGCGTCCCGCCGGTCCTGTCTGCAGAATAAATCCCCATCCGAAGTCTGGGGCTTTGTTTTCTTAAGTGAATTTATACGACCTATTATTCTCGACGCTCTCTGCATCATTAATGCAAGTGAACGTAATCGCAAAAGCAGAGGCAGCAACACGGGCCAGTCGGTTCTGCATAAAAGGTGTCTAGACTTTAAACCCTAATGACACGTAAACATAAATTCTGGTTTAAGAGAGAGGCTCATAACTCATGAGATTTATTGATCCATTTATGATATTTATTGGTCATATCAAAATTAATGTCAGTCAAATTCCTACCTTTCTTATATGCATAAAAAAAAAAAAGTGTAAATTAAATTAAATTCTACTTGGCAAATACAATGTATGACAAATACTGTGTTGACACTTGAAGTCGTCGGTTTTCACCGTAGGTTTGTTTGAATTTCTCAGACTTTGTTTGGTTTTGGTTGTTATGAAACGGTTGGAAAAAACTCCAAAATGACCAACTATATTAATGATATCTTTTTTTTTTTTTTTTTGGTGCTGTTGAAAGGAAGACCTGGTTAGGACAGCAGGATGAAATCATCAGGGAACTCGTCAATACTGCAGGAGTCGTCAGTGTGACGCCTCTAACTTCTGGTGGATCACAAGAACGGACCATTTTAACATTTAATTATTTGTGCTTCTCAGTTACTTATGAGCGATAGTCAGGTTGAACCCACCTCTTAGGCCGGTCAACCCAGGAACCCCGGGGGGCCCGAGCTGTCCGGTGTCGCCCTTCTCTCCCTTCGGCCCCGGAGGTCCTGCAAAAAAGAAGGAAAGAAATTGGGCGTCAGATGCAAACGATGTAAATAAAGTCACGATTTGTCATTGAAAGAAGTTGTTTACTGCGTGTACATTCTAGTTTTTGGTGTTTTCTTCACTAACGGGAAACATTTTGTGATTCAACAAAGAGTGACGCATGAATCCAGCTTCCCAAATGGCACCCTGCAGTTTTTCCAAATTGAAAAGCGAACGAGGGTTTTCAAACAATTCCTTTGAAAGTCAAAAGGTCGTAGAGATACACAGCTTAATAGGAGCTTAATAGGGATTTACTAGTGGTACTTCTTCTGTGTTGCTGTTTTCCACCTGTTTTTCTTTAAAGTGAAAGAGAAATTTACAGCATGTCAGTGAAAGTGAGCCCGATATTCATATAAAACAATATTAAATTCAGTCAAATCTGCTATAAATCGCCGCACAAATCAAAAGGTGTGCGCTGCGGTTTAGAGGCTCGAGCTCGGCTGGAAATAAATCTTCACTGTTTCCTTCGGAGAAAAAGTATTTTCTCGGGAGGAAACGGTGAGTTTTACGTTTATAGAAGCGGCATCGCGACCCGTTCGGTATGAAAACACAAGTACGAGCGTCTTTATCACTGCAGCACGATGGAGCGTTTATCATCGAGCGCAGGCAGGATATCAGGAGAATTATTATCCCAGAAGGAAACGCATGGTACCGAGCCTTTAATTCCTGCGGTTAATAATTTGATTAATGTCATGAAACTCTGGAGGTTACTGTATTCGTCGTGGATTTTAATCTCACGAGCGCACGCACACACACACACACACACACACACACACACACACACACACACACACACACACACACACACACACACACAGAGCGACAGAGCAGCCAAATAAAGGCCAAACTGGGTCTTACAACTGGTGTAAGGATTCAGTCCAACGGTTTGTTGTACTTGGATTACTCTGCAGAGAGAAAGAGTGAAAAAAAAAAAAAAAAAAATAGTAAGTGAAACAGAGGGAGAGAGAGAGAGAGAGAGAGAGAGGAAGAGGTCTGTCCACAATGGGAACCACATGTTTAACAAGGTGGACCACAACACTGCTTGTGGGAATGCTGGGAAGTTTCAGGACTTGTTATTGTCCAGCGGTCGTGATCCTTGAGCGCTCCTAATTCAAAAGGTTTCACGACGCCGATCTATGGAGATACAGATCGGCCTCCCGCTGCCGCCGCCGCCGCCTCGAGCTGCTTCACAGCTCAACGCACCTAGCCGGTGAAGAGGGCTGCTAAAAGCTCACGAGGGGAGGCTCAGACCCAGCGTGGCCGCTCCGCTTGTTTCCGTCCCAGCGAGGAAAACTCAAGGTGCCGCGATTCGTTCCTTCGTGAGGATTTTTCTCGCTTTTATCTTTCGTGATAATAAACTCGATCTCTTTTAGCAGTTTCACGTCTCGTAGACCAAAAATGATTAATGAGAAGGTTTAATAATTGGCAGCTCGATCTCAAACAAAAATAATCATTAGTCGCAGCCCTCGTTGAGCCTAAATTGGGCGAAGGATTGCATGAAATAAATGTCATTGTGCATGAACGACTCAGTTGGAAAGAAGAGTCCTGTTGAAGGCAGTCAGCCTTCAAAGGTCCTGAACTGTGTCCCAAATCCCCCCTCCCCCCCCGCCCCTCCCCGTTCGTTCCTTTATTACTCCTTCGAGACACTTAATAGTCTGCAGTAAATTAACATTTTGGACAGTTACTAGTCGTCATCATTTGGTCTTGTTATCGTCACCTTTTGAGTGACTGGTCGTTTCAGTCATCCGTAAAACGCTGCACAATGCATTGTGGGATTATTAGCAGAAAAACACACGACAGGAAAAATAATAATGACTTTCAATTCAGACACCCACGCTGCCTTCAAATCATGTCGCGTGAGTCCGTATGAACCTCTCTCCAGGTATTCGCGATCTCGGACCTCGAAATGTCCCGAAAGCTCAGAGTTCACTTGTTGACTTGATTTGTCGTCGGATGACGAACGTGATTTTAGAGTTTTTTTTTTTTTTACTTGTAATTTCGCAAAGTACAAAGGTGCGTCCTGAAACTCGATCAATACCGCTCATACTTTCAGGAGTTTGCTGACATCACCCTGCAGAGGACCTTCGGTATTTCAGTCTTCTGTCTTTGGAGACGACGGTTCACCCTGGTGGTCGTTATGAGCTCGTTTGAGCGGCGTGTCACGTTATTAATCTCCAGGTTCTCTGCGTCACCTTTGCTCTCTCGGCTGTCGGCGCCCCCCCCCCCCCCCCTTCCCGGGATCTGCCCCGTAAAACGTCTGACGGCTCGGCTCAGAGTCGAGTCCGGGCCCCCCCCCCCCCCCCCATCCAACATCCAGCCCGGGTTACGGATCTACAGCAGACTGATGCGACAGCATGAGATAAGGACCGTGTTGTAAAAATTCATCACAATAACAAATGACACGAAAGCGTTTCTGTAATCTGAGGATCCGGGACGCTCTAACAGAGAACACATGGACGCCACCGTGGTCGGACAGATATATGTTCATTTATTATGTTCCTAGTCTAAGGGGACGGGTTCGTCCTTTAAAAGCATCCCGATGGAGGAAGCGCCTCAGATTTTTCAGAATAACACTGCAACACGGAGACATTTATTTAATTATCTGCACTAAAAACTCACTTAATGAAACTGTCTATCTCAAGTCAGGTCAGTTTGAGTTCACGTAACATGTCGCCTACACGTGTTCATACGTGCTTCTTGTTAAAAGCGAATGTGAGGAAATGGAGGGAATTTGGGTTTGGAGAATTTTTTTTTTTTGCATTCAAAATAAATGAAATTAATATTATATATACACATCAATTCTAATAATTCCTACATCTTGTAACTGTATAAAAAACTGAACATATTGAAGAGAACAGTGGCCTGTAAGGACAAAGAACATTCAAGCACAAGCGTAAAGGGAAACACGCTCCAGGCAACATACATGAAAGGTCCTGGAAGTGCTTCAGGGCACTATGGGAAGCAATAGGGTGTATATGGATAAGAGGAAGCATTACATACTCGAAGCTGTTATGATTTTGTTTGTCAGAGAACTGCTATTATGTCATGAAATTTAAGTATTTGCCAAAAAGTGAGACAAAAAAAAATTCCATTTAAATTTCAGATATGTGGCCAGTTTATCCAAATAATGCAGGATAACGTCTGTGAGGAAAACTGGGTTAACTCACCGAGCCTATGTGCTAGTTAACAGAGACATATAAAATATATATATATATATATATATATTTATATTTCATAGATATGTTTTGTCCTTTTAGGCCACCGTATTTTACCTTTAGAGAAGTTTTGGATTGCCTTGTTGTTGAAAGGTGCCTTATAAGGTGAAAGCTGGTGCTGTGTTTACACATTTGCCTCTGAGGGACCAAAACAAAATCTATTGTTATAGGTTCAATTCAAAATTCAAGTTGGGAGTACAAATGATATGAAGGTTTTGAATGAACTTAAAATTGCAAGTAAAATAAACCTTTCTTAAATAAATTCATTCAACGTTCTCATTCAGTGAAACATCTTTACATTTTTTTTAGTTTGTGGAACTGAATATATTAAAGCGAAGTCTGACAAGTAATTCTCTGTTGTCTTTGAAATACCTCATTGGTTTCCCTAAAAACAGTTTAATAAAACCGTTTAATCATCGTCATTGTTGTCACTCCAACTCACTTTTATAAGTAGAGAGAACTCATAAAAGTGCAAACACATTTAAGGGTCCTTTGCTAACTCAAGATTTACAAGGCTGTTGCTGCCTTTCCTTAAAGCTGGAGCAGCTTGTGCGTGTTTACAGTGTGGTCCACGGGGTGTTTTCTTAGTTCCTGACGGTGAACATGTTGGAAACACGAGTTTTATCTCCACGAGAGAACCAAAACATCAGAAAACCAGTGAGTCACTCTGGCACGACTGGGACAATCAACCTACTTCTTGGTGTTCTTAAGTAACGGTGTGTGGCCCTGTTTATGAATGTCAGCAAATATGTACACACACACACACACACACACACACACACACACACACACACACACACACACACACACACGCACACACACACACACACACACACACACAGCTGTCAAATTGAAAGATAGTTGTGAAACCCCAGTTGACGGTATTTGCTTCATGCCAATTGAACACTGGCGAAAAAACATGGTAAAGGAGGAGGAGGAGGGTGGAGAAAAGGAGTCATGAAACAGAGGGAGGAGGAGGAGGAGGAGGAGGAGGAACATGAAAAGAAAAGAGGAGAGAGGAAAGTACCACTCCGCGAGGGCCAAACACTCGCTGTTGCACAGTCATGTTAATCTCATAATATTGTCTTTGCGACGCTCCGTTTGGTTTTCTGACCGTTTGCACTTTGTTAGGTGGAGCGACTCCGTCGGCAAATGAGCTAATTCTTGTTGAAAAAACAAACACGTTCAACACAACCAGATTCAAACAAAAGTTAATCAGAAAATAGGTCTCGATATTATGCGGATGTTACCACGGCGACTGACAGTTTAAAAAAAAAAAAAAAAAAAATCCGATTCAACGCTTTTTCCGAACGACTCGTCTAACTTGTGACTGTTTGACGTCGAGTCACAACATGTTCCTGCAAATGTTCCACAATAAAAGCCTTGTTTGAACAATAAGTGTTTCTGTTCCACTGACGTGGTGAAAATGGCTTTCGATTTGAAACAGGAAAAGGTGAGTATTGTATTAACACGTGACGCGATGACTTTAACAGGGCAAACGGTAGCGGATCAAAACGAGGCGACAAGTTGACTTTGAATGGAAATGTGACAACTCTGACTGTTCGATTTTATCAACATTTTATGTCCTCACTTGAAGAAACAAAAAAGAAGCGGTGGAGCAACGTTCAGGCGGCGTGTGCTCATTACTGCCACCTGTTGATCATTGTGGAGTAGTGCGACACTAATAGCGAGACTGTGTTTTGAGTCCTTGTTTACAACAGACCCACTCGTAAACAAAAAAAAACAAAAAACCTGCTCCATTGCACTCCCACAAGACGTCTTTAAACAAGAAATGAATTTTGAAAGTGCAAGAAAATATTGACGATAGTTTTGTCACCGATAACATCGACCCCTAAAATTGACGGCGCTGCTCTGCAAATAGCAGATGTCTAATTTGTCATGACATATGGGAGTTGTAATCAACATCATCTGATATATTTGGGCCTGAGTTAGGAGCATGTTTCTGTAAATTAAACCATGCGAGATTCTTGCATCACTCATCAAGAAGAAGAAAAAAAAAACACGACGTTTTAAACAGCTTCTCATCTTTCTGTCATTAATGCAACAAGTACCATGTGTGGCATAAAGATCACAGTGAGTTGCAAAAAGGGGCAAAGCGAAGGGAATAAGAAGGAGGCACGAGAAGAGAGAACAGAGGAGGGTAAACATGGATAGAGATGTAAAACTTTTTCTTGGCCAAGGTGACTGAGAGCTAACAACAAACAAATGGGCCGCGGAGCTAAAACTAATGACAGAGCCGAGCGGTTGAGCTTTTCGTCCTGGACTCGGCGGCTAAATTTAACCCACAATTGTTTCCAGGCGGGAGAGAAACGGCGTCCCACCCACATGTGAAGCAGACGCTATGGATCGGGTGGGGGATTTGGGTGGTGGTGGGGGGGGGGGGGGGTCCCGTACAGTTTCAGTTGCAATCAATCAGCTTTGGGCCGCGTCCCCCCCCCCCTTGCCAGCAACATTACATCACGGCATACCTATTCTGATTTCGGAGCGAGCCAGAGGAGTCGTTTGGTGCCGCTGGCAGGCGAGAGTCGTACCACGTCGGGACTAATCAGGTCCGAGCGGTTCGGAGGGAGAACACTCGGAGTCGCTCCACGGTGTAAAAAAATAAATAAAATAAATAATTCAAAATAAAATCACATTTGCATCAGTCAGTCACACTTGCAAACATGTCCGGGCTCAGATGAGCTGCCGTACGAGAGGACCGAGGTTCCACCCGGAGGGATTCATTATGCTGACGGATAAAGTTCTCGTGTTCTGCTTCTTGTGTTTTTCACGTTTCCTCACTCTCTTCTGCGGTTTTGAGCTTGTCGATGTGAAAGACGTGTGCATGTTTCGCTGTAAATTTCACATTATACTGTGCGCACAGTGTCGCGCAAAGGATTCGGGTGTGTTTGGGGCTACGCGGGCTCAGACTGCCGGCCCAAATCCGATTTCTGTCACATCTGGAAATGATTTTTGAAAGTCTGAACGCGTAGATTTTCGCGCTGTAGAGGGGACAACGATAACAACAACTCCACGGACAGAAGTCGAAATAATAAATGCCGGCAGCTTCCGCGGTTGGGAAGCCGCGTCACCAGCGTAGCTGCGGGTACCTCGTTACCACAGCAACCGATGTAGAAAGGTTGGTGATCAGATCTGTTGCAAATAACAGTACGGAGATTTAGGAGGCCAAAAACCTCGAGTCCAAAACAATGATCTTAAATACTTTCAGATATTTAAATTAAAAACCTGCCAGTCCATTTGATTGATTGATTTCTGCACTCTGACTGGATTTCTTTTTTTTTTTTTTTTTTTTTTTTGTCTTTATTTCATAATAAGACCAGATCCATCCATGTCTCTTTGCTGACCTTCCAGTATGGTGAGGTTCTTCAGGGTCATGGACTGCTCCCAGTCCTTCAGACGGAGGTCCTCCGTGATGGTGTTCAGGATCTCCATCTCGTTCCTCAGCTGGGCCTCGGTGTGGACGTGGGTCACCCACAAACTGCTGGTGTCGTCCGTTATGTTGCTGATCTGGATCTGAGCGGGACGAGTACGGACAGCAGCACCGTTACGACTCCACAAGTTTTTCTATCGCGCAGGACGTCTCTAGCGTAACCGAACCTCTAACCTGCAGGTCTTGTATCTTCAAGCGGTGGACAACGATGTCGTTGCTGAAGGTGTGATTGACGGCTCCCACCGTCCAGTTCACCTCGTCGAGTTTCTCTTGCAGCCCGCTCACCTGCCCCGTGGTTTCCCTGCAATTAATCAGAAACACACGTTTTATTCTTCACCTCGTTAAACGCATTCAACTTTCCACGGGCTGTGATATAACGGCGTACCTGAGCAGCATGTAGTGGTCGCGGAGCCACGTGGAGGTGCGGGTCACCTCCGCGGTCAGGCCCGTCAGGTTCCTGCCGGCGGAGTTGCTCAGCGAGGACAAGCGGTCGTCCAGCTGCACCAGGTAGCCCTCCGACTGGAGGGAGTGAGCCTGGATGCTCCGCAGCTCCACCTGCAGGCCCTGCGAGGAAGAGGAGTCAACGAGGACAGTGCGAGATTCGTCGGTGGGAATTTGAAGCCGCGGCTCAGGGTGGCGGTTATGTACCAGTGAGACGCGAAGCTGATCAAAAACGCCCAGTTTGAGGAAAACGTCAGTGTTAAAGGATCAATGAGATGCCGAAATACACCACATTGGTTTGAGATACTCAGAGACACACTGATCGAGAAGTAAACAGTAGAAATACAGCGTTTATAAAGTATTCTACCTGGAACGACGTCCCGACAGCAAAAGTCGACTGATGTTAAACCTTTTTTTTTTTTTTTTTTTTGCTGGATTAATCAGTGAAGCGACCTCCCAGTAAGGAACACCATCGCCTTCATTAAAGCAGAGGAAAAGCCCCGACGGCAGCTCAGCAGACTCCTCGCAACGCCGCACGACCGGCGGCTGAGGGTCGACTTAGGAAGGCGGTTCAAATTCTCAGAGGACATCGAAATGCATCAAAACAAGTGGCTTCACTGGAAACTCTCTGTCTAGAAGAGGGCCGAGTTTACACTCCGTTAACTTTGAAAAAATGTTGACGAAAAAGCTCATTCGTCGTCGGCCAATAGTCGCCAGCGGGTTCATTGACTACATTTCGGCCAACGCGTCCTCCTTCTTGCGCCCTTGAAATAAGTGTTTACCAGCACGCAACCCCGAAGCGCTCTCAAACACGACTAATCAAAACATACTCGGACCGCAAACTGAAACCAGAAAGCCTCCAGCGCCAACAACGTAGCCCGCCGGCCAAAGATTCTGTGTTTAATAGCAAGATACTGGTTTATAGAGTTTAGCTGCGGATCAAGCGGGGTGATTGATGGTGTTCTTCAACACAAGCTGGGGACTGATCCAGGGTCTGTGTCTGCTGGTCAAGCGTCCATGTTGCACCACCTCGGTGTGTCGTTTTTCAGGCGGACACTTCAAATCAACGAGAGTTGTGTTTTTGCTACAAAACTAACAAATTACTGAAACATCCCTCTTTAAACCTTTAATAAGCTCTAATAAATAACCAAGTAATTATTATTGTGTTTTAATAGAGTACCAACAGGGTTTTAAACACATCACTCACACTTCCAGAGTTTAGTCAGTTTTATTATCTGTTGACTGTTTTGAGGAGTTATTTTTGTCATAAATTTGGCTTTGTGAATGTTTTAAAAGCATTTACAGCCACGACGCCAGACTCTTACTTTTTTCTTTCAGCGATAATCCCTTGATTATCACAATAGTTTGTTTTTAATTTCTTTAGTTTACTTTATTTATTACTTTATGTTTTACATCATGCTGCAAACCCAGCAGCAGATCACATTTTTTTTTTATTACAGCCACAATCACCCAAAACCTCCCAGCCACACATTAAAAGGGAATTAAAAAGAACATAACACAGACATGTTTTTTTTTTTTTAATTTTAAAAGATTTTAAACCATGTTTTGTACCTTGATGAGGATCTCCAGCCTCTGCAGCCAATCGCTGTGGTTCTGGAAGAGGTTCTCCAGCTTCCAGATGTTCTCCAGCAGGTCGGCCTGAGTGGACGCCTCGCCCAGATTCTGCTGGAGCATCTGCGAGCGCTCCGACATCCGGGTCACGTTCTCCATCAGCACCTCCTGCCGCTGCGAGGACACCTGGGAGCGGGAGACTGGGAAGGGGGAAAAAAAAAAAAGAGGTGAGGAGAAGAGAGTGAGAGATTTGCTCCGGGTGTTGATTCAACGATCCCTCGGCTGCGGCGAAAAGTCCCCAAAATCCAGTTTCATTCGCTATCAATCACTACCGTCACCGTGGAGACGGCCAGCACCGTAACGCAGAGCAGATGTGGATTCAGACGTCGCTTCTTGCTGGACGTATTGTTGTGTTTGATCAAGACCTAAATATTTTCACGGGTTTTCCTAAAATTGGCGGCGCTGTGCAGCTTTCCCGAGCCGTAACGTCACGTGGTGGAAACTCTCGTCTTCATATTGACTGATGTTGAAGTTGGCCTCAGCGTGCAGATATTCATCCAATGCTTGCAGGAGAGAGACTTTTAAAAAGATATGACGTATGACTTTCCATTGATATAAAATATCTTTACTATCTCTCTCTGCAGCGCCCCCTGGTGTTTGGAGGCCAGCGACAAAAAACAAGTTGCTCATTAACAACACTTATGTTTGTATCATACAAATGCAGCTCTCAGAATCATCAGCAATGTGTTAACTATTAAACTATTTGAAATTTGAAGTTTACGAGTGCAGTTTTTTTTGGTTTGGTAATTTATACAAATATTTTCCAAAACTCCCCTTTAATTTCATTAAAAACAGATGATAAACTTTAAGATGAATGCATTGGAACTTTTTGTAGAGTTTATAGTTGTTTCCCATTTCAGATGTCTATGATGTTTTTAGCAAGTTCAGCAAAAACTAATTTCACATCCAAAATCCTTTGATTGTTTTAATGTAATAGCCACTGGAGGCCCAAAGAGGCACGATCACCCAAATTCTTACAAAAAATGTTGAGTTTTATGTTGTGATCTTTTGGAGGGGGCTTTATCCATCGACTAAACTCCAACTTCAACACACGGCAAAAGTGAACCTAATAACTCCGGGACTAATACAGGGACCTTTTTTTTTTTTTATTCTGCAGCAACGGTACTTCAACTTTTATACTTGGATTACATTTCACCGATGATGCTTCTGTACTTACATACTTGCATTTTTGTTCTTCTCCATTAAAGCCACAATTCTTGTTGTTTCCAATTCTTAAATATTCATCATTTATTCCTAAATATGAACTTGAGAAATATCTGTGTTTTTTTTTTCTTTGCAGTTAACAAACTGCAGACGAACCCCTCTCGTCTTGAGTTTGGCTGCTCGGCATAAAGGACACTTTATTTTTTTCCCTTTTTCTCCGTTCTCCACCGTGTCTAATGAGAAAAAGCTCCTCGGTTTTTATGTTATGTTGAAAGCACGCTGCATGGTAACGGCTCCATAGCCCGGGAGATATTTTGAAACCAAATCCTCAGCGTAGCGCCATGACGACATCCCCTCTGAAGGACCAGCGGGTGAAAGAAAACCTCATATGGAGAAACAAGGAATTATTTGGGAAATGGGAGGAAGCAGATAATTCCCTTTGCACATGTTCCTCGACACGCTGATGCCGCTAACAGCCCGATATCACACACACACACTCTGCATGTTACAGTTTCCACGTAAGTAAGAGTGATAAAAGTGTGTTTCTTCGCTCTCTCTGTGTGTGTGTGTGTGTGTGTGTGTGTGTGTGTGTGTGTGTGTGTGTGTGTGTGTGTGTGTGTGTGTGTGTGTGTGTGTGTGTGTGTGTGGCTTCCTGTGCCAGCATCCAGGCCAAGAAACGTCAGCGTGACCTCAGAAAAAAGAGCTACGAAGCCGCAACGCTGCAAACAAACCATCGAAATTCCTGCTCATTATATGTGTTAGGTTTATTCCTAATGACCTGAAAAAGTAAATAATGTGAAAGCTCTCCTCTGCACGGGGCGCTTAATAGCTAAATGATGATCTGTCAGCTGCAGCGGCTTTTTTTGATTTATTATTATTTCCAGAGGAACACGCACAAAAAGATAAGATCAGATCAGATCCTGAGGAGTTTATTCGCAAGGCTGCTACATGAGACGGAAGAAGACGAGCAAGAACAAAGAGATGATGAAGGATAAGAAGAGGAAGCTGAGGGAAAATAGAACTAATGCGGTGCACGGTGCATTTTTTTTATTATATTAATTTATTTAACATTTGCAGTTTTTATACTGTAGGTACAACATTAGATAACAAAGATACAGAAAATGTTCTTTTTAAAAAAAAAAAAATTTTAAATTTTTTTTTTACTATAAATAAACCATTTTAATTACAGGACAATGTCCCAGTAATGAGCTTTATTTATTTATTTATTTTATAGCTTTTTTTCTTCAGTGTAGCAGACTTCAGTCACGGCCAACAGTCCACTATTTTTTAATATAGAAATCTGCAACCGCAGCCGCTCTAGATGTCTGGAAATATTTCCAAAACTATTAGAACGATGTCAAAATACAGATGTGCTTGTGTGTCCTTTGAAACCAGTGTCATTGACTTCCTGCTGTATTAAGTTAGAGCAACTACATGTCTAATCCAGATGATAATATATTTAATTTATATTGTTTTTACAAAACGTTATGGATCGTTTCACCTCTTGAACAACGTTTAAACGACCGAAATAGACATTTGCTTGGTATAAATGTTTGAGGAGGCAGGTGAAGTGTCCTTCAGTTGTAAATCAAAATCAAGGAGCTTTATGGTTTTTATCCTTGATACAGAATTTCCTGGATCCCAAAAGACAAAAAACAAACACGCAGGAATTTTTGAGTACAGAAATGATGAATAACCTGCAGTTGAACATCTCTTTCAGTGATTAACCTTCAATCTTTAAGGTCACATTTTGCGAGACGGCAGGCGAGGACGGTGAGAAATAGCCTGAAAGATGAGACGTACACGCCTGACAAATCCATTTCAAACCTCTCAACGCTCGGCTCGGGAGGATGGGAAAGTCATCGTGTGTCTTTTCCATCCACGTCCTATTATTCGTTGTGTATTTCGCACACGCACACACACACACACACACACACACACACACACACACACACACACACACACACACACACACACACACACACACACACACACACACACACACACACACAGAGTGGCATGGCAACAACACTCAGAAGAAGATTAGTTCCAAATTCACAGCTTCGTGGTCTTTAAATGGTCCTGCGGAGACACGGAGGAGGAGGACACTTTATCCATCCATGTATCAGTTGCTGGGCGAGCGGGCCAGCTCAACAGCTGGGCTTCAGTGTGCAATGTGAACGGATCCCACGTTATTGGTCTATGTAAGTGAGCACTTGACCCGCGGTGTCGTCCGTTGGGAACATTTCACTCAACGAGCGTCGCGGGACTGTGTGAAAGCCGAACACGTGAGAGTCATTATTTGACAAATTCTAAACAACCATTCTGGGAGTACAGATGTTATAATAGTAACCAACGGAGGTTGTGGATGTATTGTGAACCAGTGACCGACTGAAATAGAGACTTAAAACGCCCCTAAAAATCTGCTTTGAGCTGATTCACCTTTGACCTTACTGCAGTGATGTACAGGTGAACTCCAGGACACCGTGACATCACTGGTGGGTGTGGGTACGGACCTTGAAAACATCTTGAAAACTGGATGTGTAAAGAGGACCAAGCGGCGACCAACAGTGACGTCACCCGTTGGATTTTGACCGGCCGTCATGAAGCCTCGAGTTCGGATTTTGACCGGTGCGCCGTCTTGCTAGTTTGGTGGTTTGGAGCCACCAATGACCATATTTGGACAACCTGTGGGTGGGGCGGTATTGGAAACCTGACTAAACTACATCCCGCCCAGCGATAGCCGTAACCTGACTACACCACAGGCCTGTCAATCAAACAGACACACACGCCCCCATTTTATTTACTTCGAATATTATGAGACTATATGAATGGGAGTCTGTGGAGGCTTTTTGGAGGCGACCTCTAGTGGAACTCGGTGGTATTGCAGCTTAAGGCACTTCAGCATCTGCCTCCTTTTAAAGACCCAGAAGCTACGTCCGCTTTTATATACAGTCTGTGATTAAGATCACAATAACACCAAAGTTGATATGTATACAGTATGAATGCAACTATAAATGGAATTACTGCCTCGTGGTTCAAGTTGCAGTGCGTGCGTGTGCGTTTCCTGCCTGGATTTGTACTTCAACTTCAACCTGAATCTCATTTACATATTATGACTTCGACCCTCGAACCAAATCCTTCCGCAGAAAAAGGCTTCTGGAAATTAGCTAAAAAGGTTTGATTCCTCCCACAATGTCATGCATACACGAACCTCCTCATCTCCACACACACACACACACACACACACACACACACACACACACACACACACACACACACACACACACACACACACACACACACACACACACACACACACACACACACACACAAAGGCTGGCTGGACAGTCTCAATCAGGACAAGGAGGGGAGACAGAGGGAGGTCCATCGGAGCTGCATTCCTCTGAGGGTGAAGCCAAAGACAACATGGTGCCTTCGGTTATCTCTTGATCTGCTGCCAATGCCAATGCCTGTGTGTGTGTGTGTGTGTGTGTGTGTGTGTGTGTGTGTGTGTGTGTGTGTGTGTGTGTGTGTGTGTGTGTGTGTGTGTGTGTGTGTGTGTGTGTGTGTGTGTACTTCTATTTCTTACGTTGTGTGGACTTGCCCCCCTTTTGGTGGACAAAATGCAGGTCTCTATAACATTAGGGTAAAGGTTGGGATCAGGCTTTAATGGATTACGGTTTTAGATAAGTGCAGGAAATGAATGCAAGTCAATGTAATGTCGTTTAAAAATGATGTAAACACGACTGTGCGTGTGTGTGAATATAGATGTGTTTGAGTTTTAGGACTTTGGGACAGACAGTTATGATGATTCAGGAGTTTGTACCTTTTTAAATGGTGCTCGTGCTGTAATTAAAGGGTCGTTACACAAAAAATGTCGCTGCACAAAGGTACTTGCGGCTGCAGCAATATAATGACAATACATACACACACCAAAGACCACCTAAAAGTGTCAGGACTACACTGGAAACCACAGCTGCTCTGATTGGTCGGCTGCTCTGTGTGTGGGAGCCTTTGAGTTTGTATATTCGGTTTTCAGTCCTTACCACTTACTTTTTTGCTCACAAAAGGAATGATAAGAACGTAAACACGATTACTTTGACAACATGCGACCATATATTCATCTTTCAGTAAACAATAAAGCAACTCCTACACTGTGTAATTTATGATGTAAAACTTCAAATGAAGAAGGACAAGTTGGAAAAAGACATCATTTGTTCCCAAGTCTTTGATCACCAGACCTCCATGAAGGAGTCAGACATGGCTGATAGTCCCCACCCTCCCCCTCTGATGTTGACCTTCATACCTCCGCACAGACATTTATCTTAAAGGAAACAAATGTGATCAGTGACTGACACGGCGATGGTGTTGACTTGAATTGAACCAGAACATTTAGTTGGATTCACATCAGGATCCACCAGTTTTCCAACCCAAACACAGCGACAGTCAAAAATAAAATAAAATAGAAAAAGGCCGAACAAGCAACTCTCGTATGTTGAGTCTGGTCTGCGGAGTACCTGGAACGACCCTGAAGAACAAGGAGTCGGGTGTCGAAGCTCGAACTAGAGGCCGGAGAATCAGAGCTTTTTTTTTGGATCTCATCGGGTAATTACAGTAAGAACATGGTAATGCTGCGGATTATAACAGAGACGAAGAAGAAAAAAGATTAAACACTTGAAAGCAAGCAAAAATATGTCTTGTTATGAGTGTAATCCGGCAATTATATTGCACCTCAACTTAATTGGAAAATTGTTTTCTTTGTGGAGAAACCACATTTTTTAAAGAGACAGGGTTGGATGAAGGAAAGCTCCAATTAGTTGCAGGTTTGTAAAAGGAAGTCTCTCAAAAGATATGGATTGTCCTTTGTTTGCCTAAATGATCTTATTGTTTTGCTGGTCTGATTGGACCAGGCGACAATATTTAAACTTTTCTTGGTCCCACAAACTAAAATAGATCAACCTTGAATCTGCTTTTAGGGGTTTTGTTTTAATCAGGTATAGTTTTTAAGTGTTCCTAAAACCATGCACGATTAACCAACCTTTTTTAGTGTTTATTTCTAAATAAGACTGCTGTTACACTTAGAAAATATGTGAACTTATTTCCAAAATGTATTTTTTGTACCTACATTTAGCCTCAGGAACATCCATCTCATAGAGGGGCTCCACTTTCTTTGGTACCACTTTTCAATGTCAATGTAAGTAGAGGCTACTAAAACAAAAAAAAACTGTGGGTGATAAAGACGTTCTGAAACATATTCGGATTCACAATCCATAAATATACAAGAAAAATGCATTGCTTCTACACGAGACTAAATCTTTGTTCAGCAGTGTTTTTTGTTAACTTTTGTCAGATATATGTTTTTTGGCAAATGAGGGGAAAACAGTAAGAATGTGGAATGTAATGCAGATTCAACCTTTATTAATATAGTTTCTCAGTGGACTCGGTTTGTCTCAAAACATCTAAACTAAACAGCTGAAATAACCTCAACATTCTCCGACTGTGGAATGTAATTCGAAAAATACAAAATAAAATTCAGCTCCATGATTGACCAACCAGAGAGGAAAGTGATCTGACCTGTGAGGATGATGAGAAAAATAGCAACCTCGAGAAACAATAAAACAGCTGGTTCTCAGCTGAAAATAGACAACTTTCCATATGTGTCTGAAACGGTGTCACTTTTTTTTTTAATATCCTTCTAATAATACAAACTCACTGCGTTTTATATGTGTTAGAAACCGAGAGAGTCCAGTCACCTTCGACCAGACCGAAAACTGACCAGCAGCCTACTGGACTTTGAGGGGATGCCAGCAGCAGGAAGAACGGAAGGAAAGAAAGAAGAAAGAGTCTTTTTGTGACCTGCAGACCTGAAAGCCTTCCAGCAGTGAATGAGAATGAAATTACAGGATTTTAAAATGTGAAAGCGAACAACCTGCTTTCTTTGACTTGACATCAAAAAGACAGACATTACTTTATTTCAAATGGATGCCTAAGAAAAGGTGGGATTCATATCCGGTGTAAAGCTCAGTTACCACCGACTGCCATCAAGATGAAATGTGAGAGAGATAAACATTAAACTGGAGGTTTTTCGCAGCCGTGAACGAGAATGTGAAAAGCAAAAGGAAAAACAGAAATGAGAACGGAGAAACAAGGCCTGACCAGGTCTGAAATCAATATCGCAATATTATTGAGGACATTTTCAACTTTATTTATATATATATATATATATTATGGCAAATGTGGTATATTACACATAACATTTAAAAAAAAAAAAAAAAAAAGTTAAATACAATCTGTTTTGCAGTGCATCAGAAAAAAAAAAGATTTTTAGCTCCATTTTTGGTCTCCTCCATCTCCAGAAGATCTCTTTAGCTCCTAAATGCTCCACTATGTTAACCAGCTAGTTGCTAACCATGTTTGTCTGCAGTTTGGTGCTGAGCAACAGTGATGGTATGAAACCGAGTGCATATTCTTGAAATAGTTGTACTATACTTAAGTAGTTTTTGGTTTTTTTGCTAGTTTATACTTCTGTAATTCAGAAGGTTTTGCCATTTATTTGCCAACCTTAGTTACTTTAAATGTGAAGATTTTACTTACAAAACACATGAAGAGTTTATATAACATGATTCTTTGCTATAAATCATAAATTAAGTTGCAGAAATTCTCTAAATTTCATTACTCCAGCTGCTCAGATGTGAGAATGTGCTGCCTTTCCTTTTAGGGAGTTTTAATTCATTGTTATTGATGTTGAGGTTCAGACTTGGTTAATAACATAACAAACATTATGATGGTGCCAATTTGGGCTCTGGGGAATTTCGATGACATTTCTCATTATGAAAATAATCATTAATCAGATGCAAAAAATAGTTGAAAATTAGCTCCGCCTAAACCACACATTAATAAATCATTAATGGTAATCAGCTGCAGCTGGAAACAGCACTGATGAAACAAAAACAATAAAGTGTGGTGACCTGATTCATAGTTAATAAAAAATACTGATGATAGCAGCTTTAACTAATACCTGAGCCAAACAATGCAACACACCTGACCATTTCAGAAATTCATATCAGAATGAACTGGCAACTGTCAGAAAACATCCCAACTAATCCATCACGTTTGTGCTTCACAGTGTTGAACCTGAACCAGTTCCGAGAAAACAGCTTTGCAGTCAACCACGGTTGATCGGCACCATTAAACAATCACATCACAGACTGGACACTAAGGTACACAAACGACAACCCACAACAAATGCAACAAAACCGTCTCAAGCTGCAGAGAAGAAATGTGCTTTCATTGTTTATTGGTGATTGTTTATTTTCATTGCACGCTTGGAAACCAAAGATAAAAGATAGATTCATTAAAAAAAAGTAATGACTGGAGGAGAAACAAAGCATTTTATTTGACTCAGGCTCTGGATTTATTGTTATTGAGGCCCATGATACTGCCTGTCCTCTTTGTCCTTTCTCAGCGTACAATAACCAAAACCAACAGAGTTTAAGACCCCATTAATCAATATTCTACCTTTATGAACAGTGAGTAAAATCACCATGTTAGAAATTTTACTCTCAGTGATTACCACACAGAATTATCACTCAAATTGCAGCGCCGTGGACTTTTTTTTTTTTTTTTTTTTTTAATCCTCTTTCAGCTCATTGTTTTGATTTTATAACCAGAAATGTACTAAATGCTTAGGCTTTACCATTTTTAACTTTGTTCTCTGCAGCAGCAAGCAGCTCTATAGAATAAAAACTACATAAACTCCATTGTAGTTTAAAAGTTGTTTTGGCTACCATGTCTATAAAAAACAACAACCAACCAACCAACGAGCTGACAAACCAACCAACCAACCAACCAACCAACCAGCCGACAAACCAACCAACCAACCAACCAACCAACCAACCAACCAGCTGACAAACCAACCAACCAACCAACCAGCTGACAAACCAACCAACCAACCAACCAACCAACCAACCAACCAGCTGACAAACCAACCAACCAACCAACCAACCAACCCCACCTAAAATAACATAGCGTAGTTTCTAATTTGCCTGAGAAAAAACGCTTCGTCTTTCTTTTTTGTCATACTGGTAAAGTAAACGACGTGTTCAACCAGTTTGGCGGGGAACCTGCTGGATTGCTTTACAGCACAAAACAGCAAGAGCAAACCGAGCTAAAGCTTAGAGAGTTTGGGTTACTGGTATTATAGCGAGTCCACCAGACTTCCACAAAAACAACGAAGGAAGGCTTTATGGGAAACGTGGTCTTAATTTGTAAAAAAAAAAAAAAACAACACTGATGTCACAGTCATTTGTTTTGACCTTCAATACAGCAAACAAGCGGCACATTTAATTAGACAGTGGTACGTTTGTGTTTCTTCTTCTGCAGTGTGGCTACATCTGTGGAAAACTGACAAAGCTATTAGGTGTCTGTGTGTGTGTGTGTGTGTGTGTGTGTGTGTGTGTGTGTGTGTGTGTGTGTGTGTGTGTGTGTGTGTGTGTGTGTGTGTGTGTGTGTGTGTGTGTGTGTTGCTTTGGAAGTGGCACCACTATCACACACCGGCCACATGTTTGGCACCACATCACGAAACCCACGCTAACATCCGCGAATCCACGCCTGCGGCCTACTCGAACTGATATGCTGCGGGTGAATGCCGGGTCATCTCCTTTCACACGAACTCCAGATACAAACATGATTGCAAAACCACATATTTATACCGCATTTACTATGAATATTTTAGCCAAACAAAGACTTGTGGACTTTGTTTATTAAGAGTTGACGTGATGTTTAAACAAGACGCTGTCGACGAAGACGTGCAATTCCATGTTTCTTTTTTTTTTTTTTTTTTTTTTTTGGTTAAATGTGAAAGACAACATTTTGCTCTCCACTCTGCAGTGGCGTCGAAGCGTCTCTTTTGGGGAGGCTGTGTGTGTGTGTGTGTGTGTGTGTGTGTGTGTGTGTGTGTGTGTGTGTGTGTGTGTGTGTGTGTGTGTGTGTGTGTGTGTGTGTGTGTGTGTGTGTGGTGCTCAGCCGGCTGTAACTCAGCTGCAGGAATGTCCAAATGAAGTGACAGCGGTGGCAGCAGCCGAGTTTGTTTGATTTCTAAGCGTGGGCCTTGTCTGATGTGGCGGACTTCAAAGTGAAGCCCCGGCTGTGAGCGGCCAAATAACTTGATGAATGTGCGTGTGTCTTTGTGTGTTCCTACAATGGAGGTACCTGTTTTCTGCCTCCCGTTTAGTCGGCTGATGTTTAAATGAAAAGATTACACGAGTCCCTCTTTCTAACATCATTTACATTGATAAACAGACTGCAAATTATCGATATTCTTATTTTCTTGGTTCCAAAAATGATTATTTTCTTAAATAGAGATGGTGGGCGGCCTCGAAACGTATCTCTAACTTAGTAGGCGTCGTACCCTGTTTGCTGGCCCAAATTCCACTTTAACACAGTCACGCATTGAAGATTTGTATAAATATTTTCTGGTTCCAATGCAACACTTTAACAACTAAACCTCTTTTTTTTTTTTTTTTTGTGGTAAGAACAAGAGACTAAAAGCTGGATCACTGGATTCTAGCAGTGAAAACTGTGCAACGCACAGTGACTCAACAAGTACATGTGCCTCTATAGACGATAGAAAACGTATGAAATATACCCTTTTGCTGTGTACACAACTCTTATTAGAAAGCAGTGCAGCTTTTCTTGCTGTACTGGTATCTTAAAAGGGTTTGCCCCATTTCAACCGGGACACTTTGTGCTTTCAAACGGCGCGTAATCCGGTCCAATTTCATTTAAAACACATCACGCATTCAATCATTTAAAACATCTCTGCTTTCACCGCCACTGCAAATGTGTTCAGTTCCGCTTTTGAGTCGCCGCCAGCGCTTTTGAGCGCAGCACACGGACCTTAAATGTTCATGTTTTATTTATCTGACCTGTTTACATGCCACCGTCTTGATGTCTGCGGCGGCATCGCAACGAAGCTGCAGAGGTTTTATCGTCTCACTTGTCCGGGTTTCCCAGCTGCCATAAAGTGTACATAACTAACATGTATGTAAACAAAGCAGTAAAAACGTTTCATTTCAGCTGTTAAACTAAACTCAACACGCTTTTGTTCCGTGTTGAGAAACAACAGCTGAGAGTTAATTTGACATGACGGAGACACGGGGAACTGAACAAGCAGACTCGTTAAACAGAAACATTTGTGAAAGATATAATGTTGAGATGAAAACAGACGTCTCATTGATATATATATATTTTTTTCACATTTAGATGAGCCCCGCTGAGTTTTTGGTGATGTTTTGAAAGAGTAGGTTCCTGTTTCGTTTCTGCACGCACTCCTGCCAAAAAGCTTAAAGGTCCCATATTGTATAACTTCCAATTTCCGTGTTTTTTCTGGCTTTTAAACACGCTGTGTGGCTACATGAATACTGTGAAAGTGTCAAAACGCTCGGGTTAACAGGCGGGAGAGCCGTACGGAGAAACTCTGCCATTTGGACTTCCCTAAGTTCTCATGTCATACGTCTAGGTGTGACATCACTCAGAACTCAGGACTCAACCAATCAGAAGGGAGCGTCGTTGATATCGATGCAACCTGAAAGGCATGGGCACGAAACAGCCGGATCGTCGTAGAGCTCCCGAGAGAAGCTTCGGAGAAGAGACCTGGAACCATATCGAGATGATTTCTGCAACTTAAAACCACAAAAAGATCTTCTTATCGATAACAAGAATGCAAATAAAACACGGCACAAGTGTAAAATATGGGACTTTTAACACTTTTCTACGAATCAACTCGGTGTAAAAAAAAAAGAAGGTAAAGAAAGTAATGTGCCAGCAACATGCCGGGAAGGGGGAGACTGCGAGCCAGAAAGATAAATGTTAACAATGCAGGTTTAAATTAATTAAAAAAATGTGCTTTACAACTGTTTTGTGACGAAGGATAAGCATTTTAAATATTTGTTAGGCCCCAGAGATCCACACAGGAGGTAGTGAATGTAAGCAGAACGGTTTTTTTGGAAGGAAATTCACCTTTAAAATTTGGCATTAACATTTCACACTTACATTTTAATCTGCGCATTATGTCACTATTTCGTTCGACACCGTCCGAAACCGTTGTCCGTGGAGATCACGGCTTTCTGTTGCCGCAGAAACGAGCTCGCGCACGCCGGGGTCGCGTCAGCGTCGCGTTTTAACCTTCGGCCTCGGTCTTTCGTCAGAGAGCAGGAAAGTCAACCGTCAAATGTCGCCGATTTATAACTTTAAAGACGTCTCTCTGAAATGAAGTTTTCTCGCATTTCCAATCGTTTGTTTTAATTCTTTTGTTCCAAGTTGTCGCGCGTCCAAGCACCGCTGGAAACTAATGGCCGCTCCGCTGTGAGGCGCCAGCTCTCATAACGCTGCATTGTACGTGTCTTTGGGCTTCGCTCAGCTGCTCCAGAAACACAATTAGCCAGATCAAACCCCTGTGTGTGTGTGTGTGTGTGTGTGTGTGTGTGTGTGTGTGTGTGTGTGTGTGTGTGTGTGTGTGTGTGTGTGTGTGAGTCTTTGGAATCTGTTGCTGCTCAATTAGCCCACTAGTAAAAAAAAAAAAAAAAAAGAAGACATTTAGAGGACTAATTTGGACGTCTGCTATCGTGCTCTGAAGTCCCCGGAGCGTTGAACCGTCCTCTCGCAGCAGATTTATTAAATCACTGCAGCTGTTTATGGAGAGCTGCATGAGTGAGACATGCGACTTTTATTTGTGTTGGAGTTACTTACACGCTGCAGCGTCCCGCTTTATTGCGTCCCGCTTTATTGCGTCCCGTGGACTTATTTGGCTCGGAGCTGAGCCGATCGAGTTCAAGTTCAGAAAACTCTCTCTTGTCAAAGAGAGCGCGTCAGCTTGGTGTGCGATTAGCGTTTCTGTTACGAAGGGAGAAAGTTGATCAAGATCAAGTCCAGTTAAAGCGACCACCGTTCGGCACCAATTTTCCTCGTAGCCGCTGAGCTCATTCGCCTGAAAATAATTCATGAAACGCACCATGACTGTAATACGTTGTCAGTCAGCGCTCTTTCTTCAACCTTTTGTTTTGGGAGAAATTTAGTTTAAGCTGCCTTAACGCGGTTGAAACTAATTCTATGTACTGAATAGCAAACTTCACGCTTCATAGAAAACCTGGAATGAGGCCAATGAGCGTAAATGTTTTTGAAATTCTACATGTACGTGATACATCATCTTCATATATTGTACAGCGTAGTATGCATGGTATATTAAACTAATGCTAGCAGCGCTGTGATAGCAAGACCGATGTTAACATCTTCAGCAGGATGTTTACGATCATCCTTTTACTGTGTTAGCGTGCTAAAAAAAAAAAAAAAAAACGTCCTATAACAATAAATACAAAAAGAGAATTTCAACGTAAAAGGCAAATTTCCAAATTTTCACCTGATGTTGGTGCGAGATGAAGCGTCAGAGGACCACTGAAGTTATAACTTTACACCAGAGGGGGAAAAGGAATATTTGCACCAAATTTCATTCCGATCCATCAATAACTTTCAATTAAAAACACCCCGTGGTGTCACTGGAGGGAAAGTTAAGGGGGTCACCGTATTGACCGGGATGCTGTGTGTGGACAAAGTGAATGTATGTCCAACATTTGATGTGTTTTCATTTCAGTCTAGACCAAAATCGTGTGAACCGCACCGCTGGCTTCGGTTGAAAACAACAACAACAACAACAACACACCAGCCCGAGTTAAGTTTGAATTCAGCAATCCGTGTCAACATGTAAATAAGTTAACATAAGTGCTACTGAATATGAAAGACCCACATGCTTGTAAATGAATATTTCAAGAGATTTACTATCAGCTGCCAGACAGTCGCTGCTCCCTGTTGTTTGTCATGTCATATGATGACACAAAAAAAAAGAAAGAAAAACAAGCAAACAAACAACAGAACAGTAAATAAACTGTACTTGGTAAAAAGTGCAAAAGGGACACACACTTAAAAAAAAAAATCTCACATAGAATGAAAAGCGTTTCTGCCTCGAGACGACACCAAAAAAATTCTTTGCAGTATTTAGGAAACGCACACAGAGAGAATGAAGTCTGGTCCAATTAGTCCTGACATGTTAATGGGCTCTCAGACGGCCTGAATGAGGCCTTCTGCTGACTTTTGGGACTCCTCTTGTCTTGGCTGACCCCCCCACCCCCTTTTTTTTTTTTTTTTGGTACATGTGTGTGTGTGTGTGTGTGTGTGTGTGTGTGTGTGTGTGTGTGTGTGTGTGTGTGTGTGTGTGTGTGTGTGTGTGTGTGTGTGCGTGTGAGACGGACTCCCACTGGGAACGCTGGACCGTCTCCAGACCCTTTTCTTTCGGAGAGCACTGCGGCCGGAGCACAGAAACTCATTAGAAAAGGCTTTATGTTCTCAGACTCAATTTTAGGGGCCCCCGGGGGACCGAGGGCACATGTGACATACGTGTCTACATGCGTGTGTGCGTACATACTGCGTACGTGTCTGCTCACGTTTTAGTGGGTTTGCGTGACTTTAAATTCCTGCGTTATAAATGTGGGTGTACAAAGTGTGTGTTTGTGTATTCGTGTGCTTTTTTTTTTTTTTTTCTCGACTACTATAGTGTTTAAGAACATATTTGTTTGGGGATTTTCTTTTTTTTTTTTTTGCATTAATAACGCAACACACATCCCTGCTTGTCGTTATGTGTATTTCTACAAATATTTGATATGCCTGTATGAGAGTTTCTACGCGTCTGTGAGCATCTAGATATAAATTGGTGTGTCGAGGCGATGGGGGATTTACTCTCCCGCAGGCGACGAGTGTTTACGAAAAGGAATTTCTTACCCGCGTCGAACGTAAACACACCGAGAGGAGAAACACCTCGGCCCGAAGCGCTTATTGTTTCCACAAGGGTGTGGTTTAAGAGAGCTCTAAAAGTTTGTCTCTAAAGTCGTTAGGAGAGGCAATTTGTGGCGTCAGATTTAACCTCAGAGACGTTTTCTAGGGACAAACTTAGCCGGAGACACATATGGTGCACATTTAAGGCAGTTTTTTTTATTTTTTATATATATATCTTGTACCTCGTAGATCCGGTGTGCTTTCTTAAATCGCCTCAAAGGAGCTAAAGTAACCTGAAGCTTGCGGTCGTGCTAAAAGGAGCCTGTCACTGTTTTCCTATGAGGGTGAGGTATGGCTCTCCGCCTCTCCGTCTCGCCAGCGGAGACCAAATTCGTTTCTGTGTGAAGAACTTATGGCCATGTGCAAAAAAAATACCTTCAAATGCAGAACTGAAAAAACACGTGGAGAATCCTCTGAAAGGGGCGAAGGGCACATTCAGCGAAGACGAAAGTAAACGCAGTTGGAGACGACGTATGATTTAAAATTTGCAGGAAATACAAAATGGACCTTAAAAAAAAAATTTAAAAAAAAAATCAAAAATCAAAAACACACCGAGTGTTCGTTGTTGATGTACTTTCTGCGTTGTGGCTGCAGTTTCTGCTCTCCGGCTCGGTAATCTGTGCGCTGTAGCACTCACTATCTGGCATAGAAAATACAGCTGACTCAGCTGAAATCAAAGAGAGAGCTAAAGTCACGGCTGGTCATGTGACTGACGAGAGAGGCAGCCGATCGCGTAAACAGATCTTTTTTTCTTTGTCTTGCTAAAAATACGTTGCACCTGGTAGTTTAATGAGTTTAAAGAGTACAGAACATGCCCGGTAGATTGCATAATCTCTGTATCTGCCAAACAAACACGGATATTACAAAAACAAAATACTGATTTTGCTCAACAAATTTTACTGCAATGGAAATTTACCGACCTTCTATATGTTAATATGAATATTTAAAAGAAAAATCTCATTAAAAAGGGTTGCCGTCTTTGGTGAAAAGAGGAGTTTTCCTCATTTTGTTTTTATCATTCGTGTTCATTATTCATGTTGTCTACTTTTTCCAGTAATTAACTTTTCATGCTTTTTGCACGGCGCTGCCTCCTCCGTCAATCACATGCTCCTCTACTTGTAGGTCAGAGCTGTCGGTCAAGACTCTCCAGTAAATATTTAGCTCTCCTTAGAGCCTAAAAAGGGAATTTAGCCGCAGCGGAAAAAGCTGATCTAAAGCACCAAATAAATTACGATAACAAAGTGCACAACCGAACCCGGTTACTACAAAGGGCCCGAGACCAAAATAAACCAAAGCTGTTTTGGGACGCGGGGCCTACTGCCCGTTTCCACTTGGCAATAACATGCCTGTTACCTACAGTATCACTGAAAGACACTCAGTCTTGTCGGAAATAAAAAAAAACAAATCTAACCATCATGTTTTCCAGCGATTAACTTAGTGGAGGAAAGAAAAAAAAAAAAAGAGCAGCGTCATGCCAAACCTGTGAGCTGCATGTTTTCTCCGACTGGAAAGCGTGACTCAGTTGCACCTACTGAGGGACGAACGCCATGTTCGAGATCTGCGGAAAGCCCTCCGTCCAACAAGGCAGGTTAAGAGCTACAGGTGTGGACTTTCTTTAGTGTTTATACTGCGTGAATCAGGCGATGAAAACCCCTGATAATCTTACGTTAGGACCCAATTACACCAATTCTTCGATATTCCGCAGGGTCGCTCGCTTGATAGTAAGCCGTGAGCGATCTCCACGTCCTCGTCCAGCTCCCAAACGCAGATATAATTCCTCTCCTGAAGCCTCCTGTCTTGAACATCCCGACAGTTATCAGCTGTCTGTGTGTGTGAGGCCATATATGGGCCAACGTCTGCCTCTTAAACGTATTTGTTGAGACTTTTTTCTTTTACACAACCTGTTATTCCGAGAACTCGCTCCAGATGTAGCACGAGGTATTTTGCGGCAGCGTCTTGCCAAAACGCAACCAAAAACATCCCATTCCTTCACACAAGGAAGGAAGGAAAAAAAGGGTTGGGATTTGTGAAACCTGCACAGGCACAATGATGGAGGACTTTTATAGAAGAGATCTGCAAAGAGCTGTTCTGCTGAGAGTGCATGAGTCGGCAAAGGACAATGAAGAGCAATGTGGCATCCAGCTAAACTCATGCAACCTTTGCTTTGATTATAATTGAGAAATGTTAACTGACTGTAGATCAGCTGCGCTTCTATCTCACATATTTTTTAGATGTTTGAAAAACACACCATATCTATTATTATTATTACCATGTTATGATTTGTAGATTGTACTAGCCGTTTCCAAGCAGTGGAAACACACACACTAAACACACGATTGTCGCTTTTTACAATGCTGACGTCATCTTTAAAGTCGACGTAGCAAACGGTTGCTTATTCACGCGTCAATTTAAAATTGTGTTTCCGATTCGATTCTTCTTCTTCTGCTACTTCCTGGTGGAAACGTCTGGCTTTTTAGCTGCTAAATGTTCAGCTTTCCTCAAAGTGTTTGATGCCGGTGGGTAAGACAACATCAACTAGCTGTAAGCATGTAAAACCGAAACAACGAGCTGAAAGACATCAAAGTGGTCAATAGAGTTTAGGGATACAGAACTGGGTGTTAATGTCACCTGTCACATTAAAGAATATCCTTTTTTATTCTAAAAGTATTTAATAGAAACACAACAAGAAAAAAGTATTATTCATTGAAATTTGTAGAACATGAGCATGAGATAATACTAAAATGTTGAGATGATAATGTTGAAATCATTACATGTTGGAGGATTTTCATTTTATTTTCAATAGAGGTGGTAAACGATGATAAAGACGATTATAAATTGAATTGTGGGTAAAGTGCAAAAACACTGGAAGTTGATCTTTCTTGAGCTGCATTTACTTATTAATTTCGTGACATAACCTTTTGAAGCCGTTTAACATTCACGGCCACATTTGGAAACACTTAAATCGAGCAATAAAACGCCACATTTCTGAAAAACAAAAAAAACATATTTAGGTCCAGCATATTTCTCGCCTACTGTAATGTTTTAACAACTTTATCCACAAACTAAGCTACTGTAATACTTTGGATGTACTGGGAGGAAAACATCTGAAAGAGCTTAGAAAACTTTCTTAAAAGGAGTTTATTCTTTATTCCGCTGCTGTTTCGCTTGGCATTAATGCTAACGGAGGGACAGTAGAGAAGCTGCTGACGAAGCGCCGCATCTGGTTTCCTTTTAGAAAAGTTACGAAAACTCTTCAGGGTATCACACATAATATTAACCAATCGACTGCATCCAGAAGGAGGTGTTTTATAAAGAGATACAGCCAGATTCGGTAGAGCAGTGCTCAAATGGGCTGAAGAAATGCTACGATAGGTAATCGTTCCCCTTTGGAACCAATCACAAACCTGTATCGAATAATATCCCGTTTCCTTTTATTCCCAAAATGGTTGCAAGTAATAAGAAATGACTGTTTATGTCATTTTGCGGGCTAAAACATCTAGAAACCCGACTGCAGCTACGTTTTCTAACACTTTGTCCTATTTTCTTTTATTCCAACCTACAACCACGAACCAAAATGAACACAATTATGATTCAGCCATTCTTCGAGATGACTTGACAAAAGGTTAAAAGTAAGATTTTTGTATGAATACCATCAAATAAACTGCTGCAATGACCACTGAAATGATCTTTTCCAATGTCCAAGTCCAATGTGACCATCCTCCCTGTTTACTGTTTGGGACCAAAGACTGATTTATTTTCTTTATTTAATTTGAATGATTGCTCATATTTGGTAAAGTTGTGGCTTTTGTTTGACAGTTAGCGGCATATCGAAAGAAAGAGAACGGAAGCAACCTCCCACAAAAGTTTCCTAGCCGGGAAAAATGGGATTTCACAATCCTCTTTCGAATCTAAAAAAAAACTCGATTTATCCGGTCCAACACTTCAGTTAAGGAACCACCTCTGTACAAAACTTTCTTCCAAAGACTTCTGGGAACTGAAGTTCTTCTAAAAATCAAGCTCCATCTTGCCAATATTTGGACCAACATACGTTCCCAGTTGCCAAGTTCTGCTTGAAGACTAAAAAGACGAACGAGCACTTTGAAGTAATCGCTTTCCTCTTGAGCCACATCAGTCAAGACAAGTGATTACAAAGACAAGATTCTCTAACAGGCGTCTCAGAGATTAGAAAAGTTTGGCTTTCTTTGGGCCGACCGATCCGTCTGCTGCCGCTGAGCCTCCCGATCAGAGCTGACAGAGCCCTTCTCCTATCTAGACAGAGATAATCTTGTAGGAATATTGGTCTGATGAGGAACCACATGGCGGATTGCTCTGGCCCTTTCATCCTCTGTCACTTTGCTTTTATCCATCTCTGTTTATTTTTACGACTCTTTGAGCTTTCACATGTCCAAAAACTAAGATTTAGGGATCAGATGCGCCGACAGAGACGATACTATATTATACTTATCACGTCACGGATGCAGATGCTTTGCAGCCAGAGACGGAGGCTCCATGAGGTGAAATATGAATGTGTGTGAACGCGCGGTGAGACGCTGGGAGCCTTCGAAGTTGGGACACGGCCAAGGAGGCAACATAAGAGCTGGAAAAAGCCGAAAAGCCAAAGTCAAGTGAGAATTCAAACAGAGAGAAAACGTGGACGGCGCAGAGCTGAATGTGGCCCCATTTGAAAACTGGCAGCCGCAGCGAGTGTGTGTTTGTGCACGAACTCGCGTTGCATGAACGTGTGTGCGTCTGGAGAAAGAGAGGCGGGGGGAGGAGGGGACGGGGGCGTGGGGGAGGGAGGAGGAGGCGGGGCGACCCTCCCGTGCAGCTTACGCCGGAGCCACTTAGCTTTCGGATGGCCGGCATTTAATTTAGGAGAGGTTGCCCTGAAAAGCTCGGTTTGATTGCTTTTTCGAAAACAACCTCATCTAAAAGCCTTAAAAACAACCGAATGCCTCTGTGACGACAAGAGAAGTGCCCCCCTCCCCTCCCCCCCACCCACCACCACCACCACAAAAAAAGACTCCTGACTACATCTCGGGAATACACGCAGAGCCACATCCGTTTGATGGCATCGGCCGTGCGGTTACAGCATCGAGTGGGTGGCTCGAGGGGGGGGGGTGGGGTGGGGTGGGGGGAGGTGGAGCGAGAGAGGGCCTTGAAATGAAATTAGGATCAGTTGGAGCGGTCGATTCCTTCAGGATCCCGCTGATCCGAAGGCAGACGGCTTGTTTTGTGAGGGGTTCCTGTCGCTTCTCCTTCGAACTCCATCTCCATCACCCTTCTCTTTGTCCTCCTCTCCTCCAATAGCAGAGTTGACATTTACAAGGAGGCCGCAGCAGGGTTCGCAGAAGGTAATAGCCGCAAAGTCTGACACACCTCCAAAGGCTCTCTCGTTCTCACACACACACACACACACACACACACGAGTGAACCGGCCACGAGGCCGCTCTGCTGTGGCGTCTTTCCAGGGTATTTCCAAATCAACCATAAGGAGGAGGAAGCACTCTGCAGAACGCTGGAATTTATTACAGGGACTGATATGAAACCACAACAGCTAATGCTAATTCCCATAACTCACACGTCCAAAGTTCCACTCTGCAGTTTTCTGAGACATGTGATGTTTGAACAACATGTTTGTGTGTGTGTGTGTGCGTGTGCGTGCGCGGCAAGCGTCCAGCTCCGGAGGTTCAGCAGTGGTTTTCGGTGGTTGAGTAAGAATGACGTCTCTCCCTCCTTCACTGCGGGACGTGCCGATGATCGGCGCTGGTTCTTCAGCAGATCGATGGTAAAAATATGTTTTTGCCTCCGAGAGGATTCGAGTTCGAGCCTCAGTCCCTCGAATTAAAAGCTTTTATAATCAGTCGCTTTGATAGTCTGCCTAGTTGGAAACGGCATTTAGCTTGAGCATGAGGTCATCACCCGAAAACGAGTTTAAAGACACTGAAATGTCTCACGCAGCTCGATGAGTGACACCAACAGAAATGCTGATCTGTGTCTTTTTTCGGGGGGGATTGGCCTTGCGCGCTGTAGAACAGCCTCCATTATATTTCAATCATCTCACTGCGCAGTTAAAAGTTGTACATTTAGGACGTGTCCAAAATCCACTTTTTGCAAGTTTAATGGCGGATAATCTGAGTGCAAAGTAACGTGCTTCAAAGGGGTTACATTTTATTTGATCATAGTATAAATCATAGGTGTGCTTCGGACATAACCTGAAATGAACGAATCAGAGTGTCATCTCACTTTCCCCTTTTGAGCCGTTGGGTCTTTTGGTTGGTTGCTGTTACAGTGACAGTTTTACAAAGCTAAAGGCCAGAACTCTTCTCTGCATCGGAAACAGATCTACTCGTGCGCAGACTGATGATCTTTCACGTTGTGATCTTTTTAATCTTTTCCATGTTTGTGCGCTGCCGTACATCCCTTACAAGCAGAGTGAATGCACGTTGTGCACCCGCATAGGTGCACATTTCTACCTTCATAAAGTTAAACATACAGTAAACTACTGCGCCACTGACTAAAGACCGGGTTTTTGTCGGTCAGTTGCTTTCCGCTGCCTCGAAATAGCAACACACCAACAACGCTCTCATTTTAAGACCAACACGCCCGTCGGCGCTCTGCAGGAAGCTTGTACATTTGCGATTTAAACGACACGGGCACTGGATGGGAAACCGACGACGGCGTCAGTCTGAAACTGGCGAAGACACTTGCGCGGCTCTTAGCAAAAAGGTGTCAGATAGACACCGTTGTTGCCGAAGGTTGCTTGAAGGTTCAGGGGCCAAAAGTAATCCGAGTTGTTGGTCGAGTCTCGTTTTTTTTGTCACGCCTGTTTCTTCCTGTAGTTACGCATCTTTATCCACAGAAGAATTGCACCATAAAAATGTCTACAGGCGTGTGACCCCTGCAGATTCCAGCAGCGGTTCAGGTTTTTAGGAGACAACTTGCAGAAATAACAAATCTTAAGGGTTAAGTGGATAAAAGTTTGTTGCTTCACTGTGAAATCGTCCTTCCTGATTGAAAAACTAAGTTTGGCAGCAACAAATGCCCCAAAATGGCACCAGCGATGTAATGCGCATAAATCCTTTGAAAATGCTCTGATTCGGGTTTCCTACAGTCGTAGCCAAGCAAAGATGCCTCTAAGACGCATGCTGAATTGCGAAATCTAATCGTCGAACCCCGACATCACGGAAGGACCCGACGGGATTTTTTTCCTCACTTCCTGTTCTTTTCTGGCACTCGGCCGGTCCCGATTCGCTTTAAAAGGCCACAGATTAGATACCGAACCCCTCGTAGACTGCATCTGTACAATTTAACAGCATTATCGGGGTCTTGGTCGGCTAGAAAATCACTTGTGATGCCAATTCACGGACCAAGACGGCAGCGCTGCTGTTCTTCGTCACCCTGACAAGCCCTGTACGGCATGTCCGTGCAGCGGAGTCCTCCGCGGTCCCTCGGGCGCGGATGAAGGGCAGCATGGGAACCGTGCGGCACAAAGGGAGCCAGAACTTTAAAGCCCACCGTCACGCTTTATCCCCCCCCCCCCCGTATTTTATGCAGCCGTGTAAAAGGTTAAGCTTGTCACGCTTTTCCAAAACCGCTGTGACAAACGTAGCTCTCACATGTGGGAATCGACTTAAAAAAACCTGCCACACATGTGCCGAGTTCTGGATTAGCAGCAGAAAAAAAAAAAAAAAAAAATGCAACAAAAAAAAAAAACAACGCAAAAAACAAAAAGGTCAATTGTGCAACGCGTTTGGAAAACTGATTTCACGACTCAGATTAGAAAAATCTCCAAGGACACGGAGAGAAAAGTTTAGTTGAAGCTATAGAGACCTGCATTATATTTGGCATTGAAACATTCATATAAACCTTTCAACAACAGTAAATAAGAGCTAAATGTCCAATATTGTCAAGTGAAGACAGAAAATAAAGTCGCCAGCCGGACTTTACATTACTGGAGTTTAGGTTGGGCTTCAGATGACTGTTTATTCATTTTGTGTGCGTGCGTGCGTGCGTGCGTGCGTGTGTGTGTGTGTGTGTGTGTGTGTGTGTGTGTGTGTGTGTGTGTGTGTGTGTGCGTGTGTTCTCAATGCTAAACCAGAAGAGACAGTTTGAGAGGGGGAGTAGGGTTTCAGACCACAGCCCAGGGTGTTACCTAAGACTAACTTAATGGGCTTTTATAGTGCCAGTGTGTATACTGTATGGGCGTGTGTGTGTGTGTGTGTGTGTGTGTGTGTGTGTGTGTGTGTGTGTGTGTGTGTGTGTGTGTGTGTGTGTGTGTGTGTGTGTGTGTGTGTGTGTGTGTGTGTGCGTCCTACATCACAGTTCAACTTTGAGGAACGGCTGATGTCATCTGCATAACAAAGCTCTGAGAGCAAAATACAGACAACACGCTCACTTTCTCGACATGTACCGTACAACTACATTTTGTAACTCCCTTCTTTTCTCCTTTCTACCTGAAAGAAGCTCAAACTAAAGGACCGTCATCGAGAACGGCGGTTCCCCATCGGGGGAACTTGTACTGCAGAGGTTATGGAAGATTGTGGAAAAGCTTGGCTTATATACACATATATATATATATATATATATATACAGACAAAAAAAACACACATTGACCTACTGTATAATTGCAATTTGGAGTGCAGGCAAAAAGGCGCTAAAAGCAACAGATTACAGTTAAGATAGTTAGCTAAACATAATGGATGAATACTTAATGGGTAAAAGCATTAGATTAAACAGTTAGAATAGTTAGCTAAAAGTGACGGATAAAAGGTTCAAATAAAAAGCTACAAGCGATAAATAAAGAGCTAAAATTGTGAGCTAAAAGTGAAAGGTCAAAAAAAGCTAAAACTATTCGATAAACAGCTAAAATATTTATCTAAAAGTGACGGATAAAAGGTTCAAATAAAAAGCTACGAGCGTTAGATAACCAGCTAAAAGAGACAAGTAAACAGTCAAAAGAAAAAGCCAAAAGCATTACATAAACAGCTAACAGCTGTTTGTTCAAAAATTACGGATCACGTTGTCAAAGTAAAAACAACCATTAGATAAACAGCAGCGAGAGCAGTTAACTAAAATCGATTGGATAAATGATTGAAATTTCCAGCTTCTGCGAACCCCTCGCCTTGAATTGAATGCTAAAGTTATTATTATAAAGTTGAAAAAACAAAACAAACAAAATATCAAGTCAAAACGAAGACATGTGAAAGGTGACGGGTGTGTCGACAAAGACGTATTTAGTTACAGTTAAAAATGCAGAGAAGGACAGATCCAGAGCAGCTGGAGGACGGTTTGATAGCCAGTAAATCACAACCTGATTCACACACGCCGTCTCCCGTCTGGTGGGATTTAAACAGTTTGCTCTTTGATTTAACGCCACGAATCACATATGTTACAATCAAAACATCAGGACATGAGAGAAAAAAAAAAATATATATATATATACATAAAATTTGCACTCGGGGAAACATTTTTGGCAGCGATTCCTCCGTCGTTGATTCAACCGTCAGTTTCTGACACTATTTGTACAGTAATGACCGCAATAAGAGGACAAGAGCTCCTTTCTGCAGATGATGTTTATAATGTATGCATTTCACGCTGTCATTTTTAGCTCGTGTTTATAATATCTTGAAGATGTGTTTAATTCCACTGCACATCTCGCAACATCGTTTAATTCTACGGAGCATATTTTTTCACACTCTTTACTGCCGTGTTTTGAAGTGGTTTTATTTTCCCAGCTCGTGGTGACTTTTGAACTATCTTGTGGGAATACAAACAAAAGTGTAGTGTCTGTTCTTGAACATCCACTCTCACACTCGCACACGCACACGCACACACACACACACACGCACACACACACACACACACACACACACACACACCTTACCTGCCAGGCAGAGTCCAAAGAAGGTGAGAAGAACCAGGATGTAGAGGGAAACGATGGCGTACTTGATGGCTGAGAGGGAGTTCAGGTGGCTGCAACACTGATCCTGCTTCCTGCGACGCTTTGAACAAACTGGCCCCAAAAAAAAAAAATAAAAATAAATGAACAAGCCGTTAGCATGTAGCTAATTAGTTACCATAGCAACCAGCAGTGTTTCCGGAACAGAATTTATTCCTCCAGAAGGATGTAAAGTTGAGCATCATCTAGAGACAAAAACAAGGTGACCAAGGCTAAAAAAGATATGCCGATTTACAACAGGTGATACACTGACTATACAAAACCCCGTTTCAAAACAGTCCAAACTATCCCCATGAGCGTTTTGTCTTTTTGACCTCGTGGTTCAGACAAACACAGTAAAGAAAGCAACTTTTCTTCTTTTCTTTTTCAGGGTTGTGCATTTTATTGGTGCCGTGATGGTGTTTTTTTTTTTTTTTTTACATTTATTTTCAAGGGGAAACTGCAAATATTTTCATAGCATGGAAACTGTAAATATTTGACAGCGTGAATAACTTGATGATTAAGTGAGCAAAATTAAACATTTCTGGTTAGATATATCTTACTGCAGAGAGTCAGCGAGGAACTGTCGCTGTAATTCACGTCGGCACTTAACTCTGCTCTCGAACAGATGTTTGAGAATTAGTCTTGATAAAACTGACACAGCACAGTTTATGTACGATGGAAGTGGGTTTTTTTCCCCTGTGTGTGTGTGTGTGTGTGTGTGTGTGTGTGTGTGTGTGTGTGTGTGTGTGTGTGTGTGTGTGTGTGTGTGTGTGTGTGTGTGTGTGTGTGTGTGTGTGTGTGTGTGGGACAGCTTGGCAGGAAGCAGCGATCAGGCCGTTGATGTTGCTGACAGGAACATTCCCTTTAAGATCAAGAGGACGAAGAGGTCCTTTTGGAAAGGTTACGCCGGAGTCACATCCTTCATCAGCCACTGGAGCAGGACACGTCACAAGACATCCCCAGAGACTTTTGCAGGTACTTATCGTCCACATTTTTACTTACTAAAAGTTTTGCCTGCAGCCAAAAGCCCAGTTCAGACCAAAGATTTGTGATGAAACTGTTCTTCTACTGTGTGTTTTGGTTTGTGTTGTTGTGTGATTTTGGTGGCGTTTTAACATTTTAGTTTGAAGAAAAAAAAAACCAAAACCGAGCGGCGGACCAGCAACTCCCATCTTCTGTGCCGTAAAATCACCGTTTTTATCAATGGACTCTGGTGGGTTTGAAGAGGCCGATATAACGACTTAGGTTCCCCTCGTCAGAAAGGGCTCTCTGTCGGCGAGGTAAACGGGTAAAAATATTCTCAGCAGTTTTACTCATTTAAAATGTATATTTATTTATTTAAAATCTGTTTAATGAACCAGAAGGACGAAGACGACGTTCAGAGGGGAAACGGGAGAAACACGGCGGCCATCTCGGCTCTCACCGCTTGAACCCGGAGCCACCAGGACAGGACGCCTCCTCGCCGTAAAGGCCGGTCCCGCTTTCAAAGCCTTTGCTGCTCGTGTTCGTCAGCTCTTCATCAGACGTCGACGTCTTGCCTCCTTTTCCCGTTTTCTGATTGGCCGCATCGTCGGGCGTCTCGTCGTCGGGCATCGCTCTCTTCGGTCTCAAAGCACCTTTTTTTGTCCTTTTCATTGCTCCACATCGTTACCCCTCTTTTTTTGTCAGCGGGCGTTACCATGGATACGTAGTAATAGTTGAGAGTTTGTCTGCTTGTGAGGTGGCTGTCCTTCTAGGCCTAAAATCAATCTTAAATTTTTGTTATTTTTTTTTTTTGTAAAACTGCTCATGCAGACACACGTATTCGTGAAAAAAAAAAAAAAAAGGGGGGGCCCAGGTTGCCTGATGGAAATCACAGTGGGGCCATCTGACATGATCATCACGCTAAATGCTGCACCCGCTGGGATATCACGAGGTCATGAGATCCTATCTTCCCGCGAATCGTCGCGATGTTGGCTCGGGTCTGACTTTTAAACACAAACAGTGATTCTGCGGCGCGGCCTCCCGACAGCATGGTTTCATTTGGACCGTTACAATCCATCAGTGGACGCTGGTGGATTGCTGCTGATGCGTACGTACACACACACACACACACACACACGCACGCACACGCACACACACACACACACACACACACACACTTCCCCTTTATGATGAAGAACACACACTCCGCCAGCGAAAGACAAACACAGCTGGCTCAGATGTGTGTGTGAGTGTGTGTGTGTGTGTGTGTGTGTGTGTGTGTGTGTGTGTGTGTGTGTGTGTGTGTGTGTGTGTGTGTGTGTGTGTGTGTGTGTGTGTGTGACATGGTTGGAATGTATAGAAACAGCTGTCTCTCTACGCCGCTCTGCCTTCCTCAGTTGAGTCATGCCGGACTTCAAAACACACTTTAAAGGAAAAGAGACAAAAACAACTTGTACACCAGATAAACAGACAGAAAATAAATAAATTGTAATTACAACAAGCAGCTTAAGGGGGGGGGAACTCATCACCTAGTTTGTGTGGTCTTATAAAAAGCTTCTTTCGCCGGCTTGATTAGTGCAGTTAGTTAATTAGATTAGTTAATTAGCTTAGCATAAACACCGGAAGTTAACCCCGCTTGCTTACAACTCCTTCTAGTGCAAATAAACACTTTACAGGTGCTAGTGAGCATGTGGCTGGAAAGTCAAGGTCTTTATGCTAAGCTATAGGCTAATTGCCTCCTAATACCCTCCAGGGTAGGGTATTGAGTTCGGACCATAAACGAGGTTGTTTTTCCACCCAAGACGGTCTCCTTTGACTTCTTCCCTCCAAACCAACGATTTCCATCAGAATATGGTGATTATTGTCTCAACTGACTGAGAAATAAAAAGTTGTTTGAGCTATTAAATGTCTAAAAATAAAAATGAAATAAAAAGCATTATAGTTTCTAGAACTTGCTTTTAAATGTCTTTTTTTTTTTTTTTTTTTTGGTCCAAAACAGTCCAAAATCCAAAGATATTCTATTTACAACATTAGAAAAGAGAAAAACTGAAAATTCTCATATTTGAGCAACAGATAATTGATGAATACAAAGATATAAACAATCTCCACTTCTGCCTGTCAAATTTCCGATTATCATTTCGCCACAACGTAAAACGCCTCTTGCATGTTTGTGGAAAGTTCAGCGACGTCACGTTTTAATAGACGGCTTTCAAATGTTTTGTTTGTTCTGTATTGACGATGATTTTGGGGGAAATTTTACTGAGAAAAAAAAAAAAGAAAAAAATGCAAATTGCTATTTTCGAAGACGTTCGCATTAGTGGCGCCGCACATTGTTTCCATCTGACAGAGAGGAGCCCAACATCCACTCATCAAGTAAGCGTAAACAAATGGAAATGACTTTATTGCGCTGTTGCATGTTCCATTTGAGTCATGACGGTGTTGTCAACACACGGCTCGGTTTGGACGAGGAGACGGTGAATTTTAACAAGGTGATTAGACCGGGATTAGCGAACCTGGCCGCCCCGCTTTATTAGTAAACTTGCAGATATAACGGCGAAACATGGGCCCACTTTGACACATGCACGGAGTCGGTTTGTTTCCAGCGTGAGTCAGTCCGCTGGCAGAGTCCGTGTGTGCGTGGATGTTTTCGGTCAAGTTTACAAGGATAGGTCACTGATCCTTTAAACTTCCCAGATCAAACACTGCACATCGTGCCCGGCAGGCGTGTCTGTAATTGGCAGGTGGCGGTGACATCACAACTCGTTTCCCAAAAACGCATGTTTTAGGGGATGTTTTCTCCGCCCGTACGGTTAAGCACAAATTGATTGTAATGTGCTGTCATAATTACTATTCATACGTGAAACCGTGGCGGGGAGGCCTGATAACACTTCATCGGGCTACGCGGCCAGTAAACACAGATTTTTTATATTTTTTTTTCTTCCCCTCTATGATAAAAGACGGTGATTTTTTGTTTTTTTTTCCCCGTTATAACGCACAGTATGTTTAACCTTCAATGCACGTCGTCCCGGCGGTTGAAACCCCGCCAGCTTCTTGTGCTTCGGGAACCTCCCCGTAGAAATGTCCCTCTCTGATTGAACGAGGTGTGAAAATGTTCCAGGATTAGTAAAAGCCGGACGGAGAGACGGCGTTTGTCTTCTGACGTGTGAGGCCCGTTGTCCGCTTTCCATTAAAATGTCAACAAATTCTCCGGTTTAACGTCCGCTCGAAGTCTTTCCCACCGAGCGGACCGAGACCCCCCCCCCCCCCCTCCGATACCCCCCGGGGGTGGAAACCCGAGAGCGCCGGCGGGATCGACTGCGGATTCGTTCAGCTGCACCTGTACTCACATACAGATGTTGCTCCTGGACATTTCTGGCTTTTTTTTTTTTTTTTAAATAAAAGATGGCCGCCGCGAGAGGCGAGCGGACGCCAAACGGTGACGCCATGGCCTCTTCTCGAGCCCACGAACTCAGACCGAGTCTGCGTCGGTTATCAGTGCGTGGGTGTTTTCTGTGTAGAAATGTGTTTTTTGTTGGTTTTTTTTTGTTTTTGTAGGAAGTCAATATTCTGAAAATCAATTACAGCATGTTCCTGGTTTTATTTTCCTTCTTCTTCTTCTTCTTTCTCGTGCGTCTGCTGTCCTCGTCATTGGAGAACATCTTTCACCATAAACTTCTGAGATCATGCTTCTTATTGCAGCCGTTGTGGTTTCATGGGGAATATCAGTAAAACCAGGTTTGATTCTTTTTGGAAAAAGTCTGTAATCCGGGTTAATAGAGGAAAATAAATACAAAAATAAATAAAAATAAAACTCTCGTCCTTACCTTCGTCACACAGGTTGAGTTTGGACAAGTTGTGTCCATCGTAGGCTTCTTCGTACATGGAGGAGTTCTCTCTCTCATCGTTGGTGCTCAGGTACATGGCCTTGTTCTCCATCTCCTCCTGACTGGTGAGAGAAATGAGCCATTAGAAGACATCTCTGATCAAACGAAAAGGAATATTCTGAAGCGTCCTCTGATGATGATGATGATGACGACGACGACGACGAGTGTGTTTCCATTCATTACACCTCCGTGTTACGCAGGTATTTTGAAAAAGAAAAAAAAAAAAAAAGCCAGAGCAAACGGTCAATTCTCCGCCCGGTAACTAGAAGTTATTCCAGAAAGTACGTTTTAGTTGCTGGATGTCTCGTTTGCGTCGCCAGCACCAACACACACTCAACGGAAAACTATCCACAGCCTCACACACGGTACCCTCACTAACCGGCATGCGCGGGTTGAATGTGATGGAGATCCCTGATGCAGTTAGCAAAATGGCGGCAAATTTCTGTGTTTTGACTTTCGGTCAGACTTGAAAGCAAATGTCCCAATTTTTAAAAGGAAGCTGCTGGGAGCTTGAGCTTTTCATCCTGATATGTGATGCTCACGAAACAAAACAAAACAAAAAAATCGTAGCCACAATAATCAACATTCACGGGAAGCAACTGTATGAAATAAGCCAGAATTGTCCTTTAAGTAAACTTGCAGTTTGCTTGAGTAACATCGAGAGTGGATTGTAGAGTAGTCGGTCCTCACAAGTGAGTTTAATCATGTGTTTCATTGCCATTACTGCCCTCCGGTGCTGTTAACGAACGAGGCGGAGCTGTGATCGTCGGTTGTGCCAGACACACACACACACACACACACACACACACACACACACACACACACACACACACACACACACACACACACACACACACACACACACACTCACACTCACACACACTCACACGTCCAAGCTAAACAAATAGAAGGAGTTGGACAGCAGTGGTGTTTCTGACCCTTTCCATCCATCCTGCTGCCTTTTAAGAGGATATTTTAGAAAAGCTGTGAATGAGCGTTGGTAAAAACACTGCAGAGGTCAGTGGCAGAGCAAGAGAGGAAGTGATTTACCGCTCGTACCAACTCGCCACGAGGACCGTGGGAAGGCGGCGGCGGCGGCGGCTTTTCACAGTGTTGCATCGGAAGCTGAACTTCGCCGCCAATTTTCCAAAACAGGGTGGAGCGTTTTGAATGTCAGCCCGAATGGAAGCGGGAACCGAACAAAAACCTACTTTGAGATTACCTGAAATCCCCCCCCCCCCCAAAAAAACACCTCCAATTTTCTGTCACATCCAGGCTGCAGCGGCAGAAGAATAATTCAAGTTGTTCAGACCCTCTCGACAGAAACGACCTTCAAGCCTTCCCAAAGTGTTTCCACTGACAATTTGACCTTCGCGGGTGGAAAACAGGTACAAAACCTGGATGTTTGAAAAAAAAAACCATCTTCACTGGGTGCTTCCTGCTCGAATGAACGGTGGTTCTACTCTGACCTCGTTCAAATGTATTTAACCTCTGTCTGAATAAATGCAGGCTTTTAAAAGCAATCAGAGTATAGTTGTAATTTTGACTTGAATGTTGACAAGTGCAACTGGCGATTATATCCAGTTTAATGTCACATAATCGCTACCAAAAATGTCGTCATTTCTGGAGGTCCAAAATTTGAGCAAGAATCTCAACAGGAATGTCCCACGGTCCTTTTCAGGTACCAACATCCTTGAGCTTCATGAACAAGTACGACCTTGAGACAACGCACAACGAGAGGAGCGAGACGGATCAGTTGGTCAGTATTAGGAAATAGCAACGATGTCGGCCGATGAACATGTAGAAATTGCAGCACTTACGGAAATGTTCAAGTAGTTACGGGGCAATTTGTAAACAATGACAGTTCATTTTTTGATACCATTTAAAATGTCCTGCTCAGTTTGCATCTTGTTAACAAAAAAAAAGAAAAAAGAAGACATTGGTTTTGGCCTCAAAACTTCAGGGTCTGCCTGAATATAATTTACAACAGTTTGTTTACATTTAACTCGCCGTGATGAATGCGAAACATCATCGAAGACAACGGTTGCATTCTTGCCGACGCACCACAGCGGCCACAAATTCCCGACCGGCCACTTTTGGAAGTCTGATCGTCAATTCCTCATCACAATGAACATCGACTATTTAACCACACGTGAATTATGGCGAGGAATAAACACTGCTTTGACAGATTTGTGGTGGACTTCCAGCACATCCTCCTTTCTAAACAAAAAAAAAAAACCCCAAAAAACAACCACAACCTGCGGCGCGTAAATCCGACGAAAAACCCTCGGTGGGAGAGGAGCGTGTCTCAGAAGCCCAACTTGTCATCAGACGCGGTTATTCCACCTTAAACACGAGGCGGACGGCGTCGTCCAGCAAGTGCAGCGGCTGCTGCTGGTACAGCTGACTTTATGACTGACTATTCACATTTTACTGGCTTTAAACAAGATCGCGAAAGCGCCAACGAGTTGGAGTTTTTCCTCTCGACTCGGGCGCGTTCGCTCTTCTGTTTCGTTTTCCCACGCTGCGTATGATGTAAACCAAACATGAGCAAAAAGGGAACCCAGAACAAACAGATGAGACTCGGGACAGACGGGATGAAATTAAATCCTCCGCAGTCGAGAGTCGTGGGTGTTGAGCTCCCAGAAGCCCCGGCGGCGGGGCAGCGGGTGTTTGACGAAGTCGTTAAAAAGCGCTCGGTCAGGACTTTCTCATTAAGGGGGGGGGGGTTGAAGGGGTCAGGTTGACATTTAGACTGAAGCGGGGCGGGAAACATTAGGGGCTGCTAGGAGATCGCGCTAAACACTCCTGCGTGCGCGTGCGCGTGTGCGAGTTATCTTGTAATTACTCCGAGTTCGGTGGGATATAACGCTCTTTTATCATTCGGTCGGGTGCCTCGGTGCCAACAGGGGGGACGGTGGGAAAGCAAAGCTGTCAGTCTCTTGCTCTCAGCATCTCCGGCAACTGCAGACTCTGTTTGCGCGAGGGACAAAATAATGGAAACACCATTAACAGAAATTCAAGCAAAAAAAAAAAGGATTTCTGAAGGAAAAACGCGCACGCAAACAGCAGAGAGAGAGAGAGAAAGAAAAAGTTCGACGTTTCCAACTCGACAGCCTTAAAAACTCCATAATCTGGTGCAGAAGTCATTGGTTTATATATATATATATATATATATATATATATATAAACTTCTACGAGTCTTCAGTTTTTCCCCTCCGTCCAAGTTTGCACCTGATTAAACATTACGGGTGCCTTTGATGCACAATAGCAGCTGTTCATTACAGCGTTTTGACTCCCTCAAGTCCTCCTCCAACCGCCGACGTGAGCGGAGCCTGACGGGAGGTGGTGGGTCTCTGTGGCTGGAGGCGCTCCTTCTCTGAGCTCCTTCCAAACAGTTCAAGATGCGCCGGGGACGACGAGCCAAGAAACAGAAAAGCTGCACTGAAGGCAAAGAGCGGCCTCGTGCCTCGTGCCTCGCTGCTGTTCCGTGCGCGGATGCCGCTGCAAAGAAGCGGCGAAGCGGCGAAGCCTGAAACGCCGACGCTTCTTGCGCGCCTTCGCGCCGCACGATCGGCGCGGTTTCTCCGTCGGCGTCGTCGGGTCGGCACCGAACGCGGCCCTCGGAGTCTCCGTCTTCCCCGCCCCCCCCCTCCGAGTTACGGTGTTGAATAATGTCCAGAAAAGTTTTTTTTGTTTTTTTTAAAGAACATTATGACGTGACGTTGACCTTTGACCTTTCGGATATAAACCGTCACCACTTTTATCCCGTTAAGACGTTTGGGTGAAAGTCGGTCGTGACCAGCGAATGAATTCTTGAGTTATGACCACGAACGTGTTTTTTCTTTGTTTTTTTTTGTTTTTTTCTTCCACATCTTTATCTTATCTCAGCTGATGATTTTTCATGATCTAGATTTTTTTTTTTTTTTTTTTTTTTTTTTACAGTGAAAAGATTTTGCTGGTCAAACTTTTTTTATTTTTTTTTTTTTTTATTTTGCAGAGACTTTGCAACAAAGCTCCAAAAAGCTTTTTTTTGTTGTTGTTGTTGTTTTTTTTTTTTTTTGGGAGTCTGGTGAAGAAAATGCAGTTTGGTGAACTGAGACAGAGAGAGACTGGAAATCCCCACTCAAACAGCAGACAGCCTCCCGGACCTGACCATTATCTGGTCTTTGCCCCCAACGGTGCAACCGAATCGTGCCGCGAGGCCGGAGGGAGGCCGCGTGTGTGGTCTCTCTCTCTCTCTCTCTCTCTCTCTCTCTCCTCCGTTTTAAAAGCGGATTTGCGCGAGTGACTGAACAGGACGGTCAATTAGTGTTTGTGCTGATGGTGTGACGAATAAGAGACTCCGCTCAAAAGTCAACGTCTGACACGTTTCTCCTTTTCAATGCAAAACAACAAACCAGGAAAAAAAACAAAAAAAAAACGGATCGTTTCAAAAATAAAAGCACACGAGCTCGTTTTCGGACTTTAAACAGCAGAAGTAGGTGTGTGTGTGTGTGTGTGTGTGTGTGTGTGTGTGTGGGGTTATAACTGGAGCACTTGAACGCATGCACCATCTATATACATACAGTAGTCAAACATCCCACGTCACTGCTCAGTCGTCCATGTGCAACATTAACCCCATTTCCTTTGTCTGGGTTAATTAAAAAGGCAGAGATACTTCACCCATGACCGCCGAAACACAAAGCCACAATGTTCTGCGGATGAGTTCCATTAAATGTGCATTTCCTGTCCTTTTGTGTTGCACCCCCACACCTCCCCTCCCAAAACACTAAAAAAACATTCAACCTAATTGCAATAAGAAAATTGAATAGATGTCAATCAGTTTGCAACACTAAAAAAAAAAAAAAAAAAAAAAGGTCAAACGTTTGTGAACTTGCAGAGCTGCAAGGGTTTGTCAACATGCAGGACAAAATGTCAGTAACCTCTAAACACTCAACACACACACACAAAAAAAGAGGGGATTTGATCACTAAAATGAAGCTTCAGCCAAATCTGCACACGTCTAAAACTCTTATCGTCTAAACTTCGGAGATCTGGATGGGACTTTAAATCGGAAGTGACAGGTGACGGCACAGGTGCAGCTTTGTTGCAAGTGTGAATATTTTTTTTTTGAAAGTTTCGTGCACGACATAAAACTCCAATCTGCGATTACAAAAAAAAAAAAATAAAAAAAAAATTACCAAAAAAAAAAAAAGAAGCAGCCAAACATCTCATCGTCTCACCTTTGTCAGCTGTCAACCGGAAATACAAAAAAAAAAAAAAAGAAATAATAAAAAAAAAAAAAAATCACAGCTCCGCGTTTCTCATAATTTCCCTCCAAAAAGTGGCGTCCGGACGCTGGAAGCTCCGCTGCGTCCCGTCAGTTGTCAAAGCGTCCGTGGAAGTGCACTGAGGTGATGCGGCGGAGCTCGTGCACCATGCGCAGCCGCTGTCAGTGTCGCACAGAGAGAGAGAGAGAGAGAGAGAGAGAGAGAGAGAGAGAGAGACGCAGTCAGCAGCTCTGACAAAACTCAAGACATTTGGAGTAATATACCCACAAACATTGTCACGTGACCGCCAGCTGAACGCGAGCTCAGCCTTTCGCCGAGCAGCTGATGCGCGAGGGCTGCGAGGTGAGGAAGAGAGGGGGTTGGTGGGGGTGGAGGGGAGGGGTGGGGGGTGGGGCGGCCTTCACCTGCTGCACGTGAGCGCCCTCTGATGGAGGTAGAAACGGAGTCGTCGTCTTTGATCGTCTGTGATAAACTGCAACACGCCGACAATAAAGGCATTTGGTTTCAGGTTGGAGTTGCTTTAAACTAAGAAAATGGAGGGTGGAGATTATACATATTCAAACTAATTTTTTTTTTTACACCTGAGCAGATGACGACAGCCGGTGATGCCTTCAGGTATCCCTCGTAAACGAATCAATTCAGTCAAAACGTTGTAAACTTTTCAGCACTGTTGCTGCTAAATTAGTCCGATCTCGTAAAACAATCAACCACAGACTATAATAAAAAGTAATTTGGCTGCGAACATGTTTCTCATTTATAAATTAAGGTACTTTCTGGGACAATTACTTAGTGGTACTTTGGAGTACACACCAATAACACAAAAATCGAGTTATAATACTTTCAATATTTCATATCCTGCCAGAATCCAGGCCTGTAAACATCTACGGACATACAAATGTGCATTCATGAACAATTTTACTTTATTTTTCCATACAATGTCAGTGATTCACGTACACATTACACGTGTTTTTTTCTTCTTCTAAAAAGTATGCCCGATATACGTTATCATGATATTTAACAATAGTACCATGCAAATTATCAACTGTGTTTTTTTTAGTTTTGTTTTTTTTAACGTATGTAATATAAAGACGACATTATCAATGTATTTTTTTTTTTTTTTTTTTTTAACAGCACGTCCCAAATATACCAAAGATTTCTAGCCGTCTTTGAAGGCATCACGAAGGAGGATATGTGGGCGTGGCCTGGAAAACAAACATACCTGGAGCAGCTCTTCCAAAGGTCTGAACAGGTAGAGACAGGAGGCGCCGCACGGACCCGACTGGAGGTAAATACAACTTCTCCCTGAACGAAAACCGACATAAAACTTTGTAAAGATGTCCGCGTGTACTCATACCTACAGTATGTTGATTTTTTTGTTTTTGTAATTAAAAAGGTGATGTTTGAAGACAGTTCCCTTGGGCGGGCCTTTCTTGCCCGACAGAGGGGAAAAAAAAAAACGCGCCAAACTCCATTAAAAAATCGGGTATTTTAACTACTATTAATTTACCGTCGAAGCTGCTCACGTGTTTTATAACAGCGATGATTTTTGAGTTAATGTACTTCAGTTCGGCACAAGCCTGTAAACGACAGCATTCGTTATTTTAGTCGATTTTCTTTTCTCTTTTTTTTTAACATTTATAACCCGTTTGTCTGTTTCTTTGGAGTTGTTGCACAATTAAGCAAAAACATTTCAAGCATTTCAATTCAGTTCCGTTCAGTTTTGTTTTGATGTTTAGCGCCAAATCACAGAATAAGTCATCTGAGGGCAATTAACACGCAACAGAACCTTAACATCGCATACACGCATGACTATATAGCATGTTATTAAAAAATTAAAAATAAAATAAAAACTCTTCGGCCTAACACGTTCTCGAGAGGTGCCTCTCCTATGAATTTATGTTTTGCCACTTGCTGAAAGAAAAAAAAAATAAAATAAAATAAAGCGGCAGTTGTTGTGAAGTTATGAAACAGGAATTGGCGTCAAATGGAGAAAAGCTGCAGATTACAGAGTCACAGAAAAGTTGGTCCACCACAGACAGAAACGCTTCAACATTTTTAAAAGGCTGATCGAGAGATGGTGTACTTCTGCGAGAAACCACGAGGTGGCAGGATTGCATCTTGGGATGCACGAAGGAGGCCTGCAAACTCGAGTACGAGTCCTTTTGTTTAGTGTGCATTGGTCCAGTGTTGCGCCAGGACAGTCCCATGCGATCTGGAGGGATTTCCAACATGTATGTAGTTGTTTAGGTGGTAGAAAAAGTCAATGGAGCCACAGCGTAGCGGTCCTCAAGTGTTTACTTGGACGCATGTGTATGGTCATTTTCAGCTGTTACCTTGTTGGGTGGAAATGGATAAATCACTAAATTAAGGCCTTATGACGTACATCAATATATAAACACTCGCACCATCGACAGTTTGATTCCCTTTTGTGCTCAGCTGTTTTTTATGTATTTATTAATTTTTTTAAAAGAGACATTTTGTGATTCAAATCTTTTTTCTATTTCTTCCTCTGTTTTAGACTAAATTTTCCTTCTGCAAAGCTCGTCCGTGGCTGCACGTGTTTATATAACATTTGAATGTAGGTATTGTTTTGCAATCAATACTTAAATGCAAAGTATTGGCACTAGAATAATAATAATAATAATAATAATAAAAAAAGAAGACGATTTCCCATTCACACTCACACTCAATCCAAGATCCCCCCCACTATCCTCTGGTGGATTGACTTTTAGATTTTAACACTCAAGTCACATTCAGGCAGGAAGGAAAGTAAACATCCAACCAACATGGTGGTTTCAAGCTCTGGGCGGTAGTTCTTTACTCCAAGTTAGGGAATTATTTTGTGCTTTAAAGCTCTCATGGTGATAGAAATGCACTATATTCTGTAAACAACATCAAACACAAATCTTTTTCTCTTTTTTTGTGTGTGTTTTTTGTTGCATCCCTTACGTGACCAGTCCGTGACATCGTACTCACAGTATCATGTCAGTTGCTGTATGTGATGTCATATGTAGATAGTTTTGTATTTTTTTTTTTCTTCCTGTGGACCTTTAAATGTGTCTGTAATTTACGGGGTAGGTAAACGGCCACGCGGTACTTCTGTGAGTTTAACACTATTTAAGGATGTGATACTTACATTTATTTACCTGGCAGGTGGTTTTTGCAACCGATAAAAGTCAAGTAGACGGGAGAATTCAAAATCGCGCGAGCGTACAGTTCACATCGAACTCGCAAAACTACAACTCAAAAAAGATTCAATCGTTAATTTTTATCCCTCCTGCCTCTAGTTGTGCATGAAATCAAGTTGCCAAGAAAAAAATTAATAAAAAAAAAAAAAAAAACCTCGCCCACGCTGTTTTATCTTTTCCACCACCGGGGCTCAATAAAAAAAAAAAAACGGTCAGAAAGTAGAAGCAGACGGCGGCTGCGGGCGCGGATCAAACCGGAAGTGGTGAGCTGCAGCAAGTCTTGAATCCCGAAGGCACAACAGGAAGTTCAGAAGTAAAGAGGTCGATTTTTTTTGATTTTTTTTTTTAACCAGAACGAAAGTCTCGACGCTGCACCCGGTGAAAGGAAAAAACAAATTCAAACACGTTCGTTTTGGATTCAGGCTTGAACGCGAGCTGATGCGTTTAATACAAGTGGTAGAGAAGGTGTAAATTTACCACGCTTTATCACTATAAATGGGACCACTTTTTTTTTTTATTATTATTTTTTTTTTAAATGGCCGATTCTCCACTGATGTTTATTACTTTTGTTTACAGGTCCCGGTTTAGTTGTAACTGGGCAGTTTGAGCTTAAATGAAATGCTTCAGAGCAAATAAGACGAGCCGTGTATACGGTCGCTTCATGCCCCCTGTAAAAAAAAAAAAAAAACCAGACCCCCCCCCGGGGGCTTCGGGTTTAGGAGCCGTACGGTTTTAAGAGACGCTATCGTCGGGCATAAAACCAGCAGCACAGACCACGGTGAGATTTTTTTTTTTTTTCTTTCCCTCTCGGCTCACCCCCCCACCCCCCCCACCCCCCCGCCCCGACTCCGAAGGGAACTTTCCTCCTTCTCTTTTGCCCCTCTTCCCCACCCCCCTCCACCCACCGGTCGCTTTCTGTATGTCAATTACTCCGCCGGGATCTCGTTACCGCCTCGGCCAATCACGCGTCTCCCCGCCCCCCCCTCTACCCTCCCCCTTTATTTTAACGCAGGAAATTACATTCCTATATTTACAACCTAATAACTAGACCGGCCTGCTGTAAAGGTCACATCAACAGTAACAGTTTAGCAGGTTGTTTTTTTTTTGCCCTATAGCGGTGCAGCCCGAGAGGATACCGGCTGGGAAAAAGCCAAATGAACCGGAGGCAACTTTCTTTTATTTTATTTTATTTTATTTTTTTTAAACATTTTTGGAGAAGCAGCAGAACTTTTTGTTTTGTTTTTGACCTCTGGAGTTGTCGGAGTTGTTTGTTTTCACCTCGCCGGTGGAGGAATCTGTCAGCTCAGCTGTTTGTCATCTTGTTCGGGGAGGTTGTCAAATTAATCACTGGAAAACAGGCTTATATGGAGTAAGCAGGTGACACCGCGCGAGGAGGAAATTTAATCCGAAGCGTCCAACTATCAAAAAGCGAGTGATATTTCCTCCCATCCGAAGGTCTACCGCAGACAAAACTGTCCTCAGTCAATGTGTCCCGAGCAACAACAACAACAACAAAAAACCCCACTTCGCTGAGCTGCTTGCTGGAGGACGTCCAGACGCTCAGAACGATGGTTGACGTCAAATTCAGATGTGGTGGATTTAAATAATCCAGTGAAAACTTGTGTTTTCAATCGGCACCGGTACTGTTGGTCTTAATCTGGAGTTCATTTCTTGCATTTCTGTGTTTTTATGGGAAGAAATCCGATGGCAGCCCGTCACCAAATCACAACAGAAGGATTTTGGTGATCAATTATTGATGTTTAATCATTTGTCAAGCAAAAACAAAAGCCAAATACTTTTAGAGGTGAATATTCTGCTGCTTTTCTTTTTCTTTTTTAAATTTTTTTTTTTTTTTTAATATATATATCATTATAATTTTGAATATATTTGGATTTCAAACTTGGTCAGTAAAACAAGGAATTTGAGGACGACGCTTCGCGTCGGATAAGAAATTTTTTTTTTTTTTAGATTGTGTGTTTGTCAAATCTTTGTCAAAACTTGCGTTTCGCCAAACTTTTCTGAGGCTGTTGTTATTAGTTACGACGGGGAGATTTAAAAATGGTCGATTTTTTGAAGAAAGGAGAGAAAAAAAATGTCACCAGAACTTGGGCCAGGTTTTTTTTTACTGACGTTCTCCATCTGATGAGTCAAACTATATTTACATTCTCAAACGGAGATGAACGTGGAATCAATCTGGAGACCGTGATGGATGTTTTTAAAACGGGAACCCGCAAACACAGGATCCGGTCCGTAAGGTCGAAAAAAAAACAACAACAAAAACAACCTCAACGTCACATGTACAGTGTCATTTTAAAACTTTCATACCTGGTATGCAGGAGCTTCCAAGGACCGCTTGAAGACTGGATTTTTTTTAAAAATTTTTTTTTTAGCAGGTACAGTACATGCATTTTGAAGTCTCTTTGTTACATAAATTAAAAAAAACAACACATTTAAGATGCATTTTAATTTTAATGTCAATTTTCTCTGGCGGTCGCAGGGCGATGGACGCGTCGAAGCGAGCGTCTTCGTGGTCGGTGGAAGAAGTGCTGGAGTGGGTTCGGGAGCAGTGCCCCGCCCACACGGGCTTACTCCATCAAGCCATAATCAAACACGCTATATCAGGTGCAACCCGTGCTTTTAAATTCAAAACCAATTTTAAAACTGGGACGAACGTTGACAGAAAAGATCCGTAATGTTGAGTCGATTTAAAAAAAAAAAAAGTCATTTGTTTCTATTCAATCTGTTGCAATATGTTGTTTAAATGATTCGCAACCCAAACGAATGCGTTGAACGCTCGACTGTCTTACACTCGACACGTGTGACGGCTTTTCCGCAGGCCGTGCGTTGCTGAGACTGAAGGAGCGCCACCTGGAGCTCCTCGGGGTGGAGGACGAGGAGCAGCGGCAGCAGATCCTGCAGGATCTCCTCCTCCTCCGAGTTCAGGAGGAAATCGGCGAACTCGGCGACATCCGCTCCGGTGAGAACGCTCGAACGACTTTCGCCCGCGGCCGCAACCCCGATAACGCCGTCCGACACGCAAAGCACAACCTTTTATTTGATTTTTTTTTTTTTTTTGGAACAAAAAACCACAAGCTTTAGGATTATAATTCGAATTTCAGTTTGTATCCAGCGAGACAAAACGGCGCCACTAATTCACATTTCATTCGCTCTCTCTCGTCTTCTCTCCAGACTGTTTTTCTCCATGAAGGACAGTAAAAAAAAAAAAAAAGAAATGAAAAAGATCTTCAAAAAAGAAAGAAACCCAGCATTTTTTATTTTTTTTTTTTAAACTTCACCACCCATCCATTCATCGCTCTGAAGGAGAGAGAAAGGTGGGAGTGATGGAAATAACAAGAGAAGGTGAATAGAAGAAAGGAAGAAGAAGAAGAAGAAGGATCGATGAGGGCTTGAGGAGAGAAAGAAACCCATTTCCTGTGAAATCTGACCTGTGCAGATGGATGAGATGAGTTTTTGTCTGGTCGTCTTTTTCCCCTGACGCCGTCCGTTCGTTTCCGTCCCTTTTGTTTCTTTCGTCCGTCGTAAGATCTGCGACCGACCCGGAGCGTTGTAAAAGCGCCCGACGTATTGAATAAGGAAAGCGGCCTCAAAACTCGAATCCAGACGAAGACAAAATATTAGATGAGTGGACATGAAATTTTGATCCAAATATTGAGGGTGTGTGTTTCTCGTTTTTAAGGCGCAACGTCTCAAAAGCGTTTGGCTCAAATCGCCAATGTGCCTGATCTCAGCGCCGCTAGCTGCTAATCCCCCAGTATCGCTTTTAAAACTTTTGTATTTGACAGCAGATAATTCATCGATTTAAAAAAAAAAAAAAAACTAATTTAAGTAGCACTTCATTTACAAATCTCAAACTATCGCGCGGTCAAAACCTAAATCCAAAAACGCCTATTAAAGGGGCGTGAAATTATGCGTCTAATAAAATCAAAAGAAAGACCTTAAAATATTTTTTTTTAAAAACAAGATTGCAAATGTAGTAAACTGCGGTCTCGCTGCTTGACCCCGAGTTTGTCAAATTTAAATTAAAAAGTCAAGAGTTTCTATTTAACCACTTCGGCCTTTAAAAAAAACAACAACAAAAACAGCTCAGTAACACGCTGCCGTGTTGTCGACACAATAGTCCAGACGTACATTAAGTAACTTGACGTAACGTCACTTATTTATTAATTTTTTTTAACTTCTGTTCGATCTAAAGTCTGAATTAAACTCACATCCTCATAACGCTGAGTCAGCGACACTCCAACCTGGTCTTCACTGACGCCGGCTGGTGGAAAAACCTCCCGGGGGTGGAAAGGGTTAAATATTTCATGTCAGATTAGGAAAGCAGAATCCAGGCGGGTGAAACTTTCTCCTGCCGTTTGCTTCTTCTTCTTTTTTTTTAAAAAGTTTTTATAGTTTTTTTTTTTTTCCCCTCAACTGATGCCGACTCTGAAATTGATTTCACAATACAGCTGCAGTTGTTCCACTCAAATATTTGACGTTCGTCACCGTCCTTAATGCAGATGGTCCTAAAACTTTCAGACTCCTTTTTTTTTTTTTAATTATTTTTTTTGAAATCTATATTTATGATGTTTGTGCTCCTTCAGCGGGTGTTTTACAGGCGTCAGTGTTGCTGCTGCACATTTGTTTTACGTGAAAAGTTTTGTGAGCGTTTCTTGCGGTCAACCCAAATAAAAGTGTTGTTTTAGCAACTTAATCCTGCCTGCTGGGCATTTTCTTCAATTATTTATCTTTTTTGGCAAAGACTTCTGAAATGTAATCTGTTTTTGTTGTTGTTTTTTTTTTTTTTGTGGTCATGTAGCTGTTTTTACAGCTTTTTTTTTTTTAGCTTCGTGGATATCCAGTGTTTCCTCTACAACGCAGATTTTTGTCTGCGAAACATCTGGGTCTGTTCAAACCGAAGCTCATCGTAATAAAAAAAACATTTTAATGCAAAAGCCGTGTGCGGCCCGAACCCCGGGAGTTGTGTAAGAGAGCGCGTCGCGTCCGTTTCCATCGGTCGTACATCGGCACGGTAACCATCCACCGGCGTCGCATTGACGGACTTTCGCCGTGACTGACGCGTTTTAAAAGCTTTAAGCTGCCGCTTTCAAGAAATAAAAATGCTTTTTGTTGTTGTTGTTGTTGTTGTTGTTGTTGACGTACTGGAAGAAAGCCGCGTGAAAGATTTTGAAGTTGTTTACCGATGCTTTCTTGTATTTCTTCTTTCCGTACGTCCTTTCGCGCCGAGTCCGCTGCACCTTCTTCTGGCTTCGCATCGGCTCGTTTGAGGCGTTCGACGAAGCCGTTCGCGCTAAAAGAATATTTAAAACTCAGAACTAATGGCGTACCAGTGTGTACACGCAGTGCACTACAAGTACCTGCATGATGCGCTTAAAACGGTGCAAAAAAAAAAATATAAAAAGAAGAAGTGTGAAACTCTGGACACCTTGCCGCGTTAAATGGCGGGAGGGGGCGGGGCTTAAAGGATTTTCAGGAAGCTGCAGCTGTTCCTGAACGCTGCGCAAATTTTTTTTTTTATTTATTTATTTATTTTTTTAAAGTAGCAACGTGAAGTCGGAGTGAAAACACGTTCATTTCGGAGTAAAATAATTAAAGCTGCAGGTTTTTTTTTTTTTTTGGTTTTTTTTTGCGGGTGATGCGTTCGCGCGCTGCGTTCACGGCCGTGTGCGAATTTGAAACACTGTTCAAATTCAAGCGCTGAGACTCCTCGCATGTTTATGAGTGTACTGAGGGAAGGCGTGTCGTCCGGAGCGCGGCATCAGTTTCCTCCCGGAGCTGCAATCCTCCCCTCAAATGAAACCCTCTGTCCGTGCCTCCTACATGATTTGATATATTTCCCAAAAAGTCCCGACACGGTGCTGCGGGTGTTGTTTTTTTTTTACATTTATTTATTGATTTATTTAACTTCTGGATATCCACCAGGTCTTTTAAAAGTTATGTTGGTTTTAACAATGTTTGGCTACTGTGGATGAATTTGTAACGACTGACCTGCAGGCGGGTCAGCGGGGAAACAAGAAAAATGAGGCGTCGTTACGATGGACATTTTTGTTTATGCTCCCCTGGAAACGTGTGTGTGTGTGTGTGTGTGTGTGTGTGCGCGTGCGGTTACAAACGTGCACACAGAAATGGACGCTGCTGTTAAGGGCAAGAAACAACATGCTTATGAAAACTTAACACGTGACGTTTGGCGTGTGAAACAAGAGTCGGCGTGTTAAAGTGACCTTTCCTTACTTTTTCTTTCCGTTCTCTGGGCCTTAGTGTGTGTGTGTGTGTGTGTGTGTGTGTGTGTGTGTGTGTGTGTGTGTGTGTGTGTGTGTGTGTGTGTGTGTGCGCGCGCGCGCGTCGGAGTGTGATTAATACCTCAGGAGATGGTGTGGCATTTGATTTGGCGTTGGGGGGGGTGGTGGTGGTGGCGGCTGGGGAAGCGCTTAGTCAGCACAAACGTAAATCCACCTCACTGCTAGACTGAAGGGGGCGGGGGGAGGATAGGGGGAGTGGGAGGGGGGGGGGGGTGATGAACAGCACAGCTGACCCTGACCGCGGAGCCAAAAGGGGAGAAGTCTGGTGCAAAAAAATAAATAAATACGCAAACTCCGTTTTACTTTTTAAGACGCGAAGACAAAAACAACAGCCGCTGTGATTGAGATTAAAGTGCTGCGACCTGCAACTGGGAGCTTTAATTTGAATTTAAATAGCAACTTTTAATCATGTGAATTTGTCAGAGCGACTGTAAACGGTGCAAGATGAGTTCAGTTCGAAGGACACATCTGTACGTACACGTCATTGCAAAAGTATACTGACGAGATAAAAGGGGCGTAATCACGCACACTTAAAGCCACAATTCGAGTTTTGAATTCAAACCGACACTTCAAATCTGACTTTGATCTTCGTCAGATTAAAATGTTTTGAAATGTTGATGTTTAAAATCAAATAAGCAGGACGAGCCATTTGAATCACGATCAAATAGACTTGTAAGTTCAAGCAGCTGCCTAATTAGTTCAATTCATTCAATTAAAAGTTAGAAAAAGGGTTTACACAATAATATTTATTCAAATGTTAGAAGAACAAAATGTAATTCATGACTCAACCTAAAAGTCCCTTAACTTGAAAGTTGAAAGAACATGATTTGTTTTATTTTTTTCTTGCGTTGTGAATATGTTTACTGTTCCTACGATGAGGAATTAAATTATTACGCTTTTGATGAGGTGTCATATTTCTGGAGACTTCTATTTCCTTTGCATAAGATCGGTCTATATTGTTCAGACGTTTCCTTCAATCTGATTGGTAAAAGTGTTTTTGTGTTACTCTACATTCAGACAAAAGTCAAATGTCACAAATGTTTTGGAAAAGAAACAACTGCGCTGAAAAAGTCTGAGATCTACTTCAAAATAAAAGAAATGTTTCTTCAAAATAAAAGGAGGGCCAGGAAGCTTTAAAAAAAAAAAAAAAAATTTAAAAGCAGGTAATTTTTCAGCCAGGATTAAAATGACCAACCAGAGCAGGTAATAATTTTTTTTTTTTTTTTTTTAAATGATCCCACCTCTCCTAGAGAAATAAATTCACCAAAAACTCAGACAAATACAAACAAAACAGACGGATATAAACAGGAAATGGAAGTTAGTCCAGACGGAGACCTGGCCTCTCCCACAGAGAAGCAGGCCGAGAGATAAATCCACATACGAGCACATAGCCCTGATATTAAATAAACACTTCTTTTTTTTTTTTTTCCTTCATCGCTGCACCTTTCCAGTTCTGATGGTGACCAGGTGTCCCCCCCCCCCCCCACCCCCCCCCCCCGCTTCAAACAGTCCAGTTTAAACTCAGCCTCCCGACATCTGCCAGCCGCCGCCGCAGCTCCTTCCTCACTTTTCTTTTTCCTTGTGATTTATTCAGAGCTGCGGCGGAGGGAAGAGAAAGATCAATACTTTGTGAAAGAAAAAAAAATGAGTTGCCGTCAGGCCACTGGGATGGGGGGGGAGGGGTGGTGGAGGGGTGGGTGGGGGGGGGGGGGTTCACCGTGAGTTCAGAGAGGCCACGACAGGAATCTGCCGCTCACGGCAGCGACAGAAATCCAGACGCCATCGGTTGTAATTACGACCCCCCCCCCCAACCCCCCTCACCCTCCCCCCCACCCCGGGTACCAGTCGTTTTTTTTTTTTTTTATTTTTTTTATCATATTCTGCTTCTGTTCACACCTTTCAAAACTGTCTGTTTGGCATTTAACGTACTTTGAAACATCAGTCGCTCCACTCTTCTGTGAGAACCGCCGGCTGGGGATTATACGGACGGATTTATTCACATTTATTTCTTGGCTTGTTAGTTTGTAAATATTCAGCTGCCGTCAGTGGACCGGAGCTGCTAATGTGAAGAATACTGACATCGCTGGCAGTAGATAAAACCTGCTGAATGGAGAGATAAAAATAAATAAATTAAAAAATAAATAAATAAAAAAATTAAAATAAAAAAAAAAGCCCTTTTGCTAATCTCCAAGTCACAACTGATTTTATTATATATTATATTTGTATTGGTTTGTTGACAAAAATAAATGATGGAAACTGGAAAGATTAAAAAAAAAATAATAATAATAAATCACGGTTTGTGTTCGATCATATGAT